>NC_079525.1:6644502-6759502 GCF_003711565.1 Takifugu flavidus
GTAAGTTCTGGTCTCTTAATTCTTTAGTTCTTCAAGCACTTCAACATTATTCTCACAGTTTGTTTTATATTCTTCTTCTTTGACAGACTACAGGGTTTGGGTGTTGGAGTCTCGGGTCCAGCAGCAGTACATAGTCTGCCTGTCAATTCTCAACCGGAACTTCTCTGCTGATCTGTCCTCTCATACCAGCCCTGCATTCAAGAGGGAGGCCAAGGGGGTGCAGAACATGGTGAGCAATAATTGTTTAATGTTTATGTTGTAATTTTATTTCTATTTTATTCTATATTCTTGTATATATACGTATAATGCTTATAATATGTATATACTGTATTATATTATGTATATATTATATATATGCTTATAATATATGCTGTACCGGTATATATGCTAATATATGCGTTCTAATCTTATTTGTATTATTTATTCTATTTCTATACTTTGTAAATACAAAACCTACACTACAGTTATATTAATCCACGTTAGGCTGCTACTACAATTCAATTTCCCTACGGGTATGAATAAAGTACATCTTGAATCTTGAATCTTGAATCTTGAGCTGCATGTGCCATCTAGAAGTCATGTTAAGGATATGCTAACAGAGGAAACAAAGCCCAACACTATATAAAAAAAGACCTTGGCAATGTTCTGGGTGTGCCGTTTTTTTCCTTCCAGGTAGAGAAAGTTATGAGGAGTTCAAGCTTCTCTCGATATTTTAACTACACCACCGTTTTCGCATTTGGGTACGTGTATCGCTGTGCATTCATTCGCATTATCTTCATCGATTACCTGAAATCAGGTGTAAGTTGTTTGGTGTGCATGATGTCAGCTTCTTTGGTAGCACATTGGCTCAGTATTTGGTCATTTGCTGCAGGGAGGGCAGCGTCATGGCTCACTTCTGGTTGGTGATGTCGGTACCAAGCAGCCATCTTGGGACAATCACGGTGGAGAAAGTGAGCATGAGTCTACAGAAAGGGCTGAAGAGGTACGCAGGATCAGATAAGCAGATGGGCTCCCTCAGTGGTTACATCTTCCACCCCCCCTCGCTGTCCGTCACTGGTGAGAACAAGACAGCACAACACATGTCTTCATGCCGCAGAAAGTGCTTCTTTTTAAAATGTATCTTTTGTTCTGCTCCCTACAGAAACTGATTCCAAAGTTATAGAGCTTTTAAAAGCCTCATTTGGTATCACACCTCACATTCTTTGTTTGTGCCGAATGTTTTAATTAATTCATTTTGATTGTGCAGTCATTTGGCGATTCCTTTTAAATGCTATGCTTTTTGAATGCTTTCCAATTATTGGTTCATTAAGCAAAATTGGCTTTAATGCAAACCTTTTAGATGAAGCATGAACTTAAGTCTTAATATTTTATTCCCCCATCAAGACTGTTACCGCTACCAGAGAGTATTGTCCAGCAGCCCTGTGGCTCTCCGTGGCCCTGACACACAGCGTTCTACCTGCATTTGGCACCTGCAGGCGGCCTCTGGCACCCAGCTGGAACTACACATAGAGTGGCTGCTCCCAGAGTGCCGGGACAGACTTTTGGTGTACAACTCCCTCACCCCCACCGACACACACCTCATCACATCGTGAGTTTCAGCTATTTCCCCTATTAGCACGGCTGATTAGTGGGGTGAAGCTTTAATATTGTTACTAAAACCTTCCACTTGTCACTGCAGCGTGTATGGATGCAGCAGGCATGAGCGTGTGGTGCGTGTTCTCTCTTCAGGGGAGTGGATGACAGTGGTCTGGAAACAGGGTCTCTACAACTACAAGGACCCCTTCTCTCTGTCTGCACAAGCCTGGGATCACCAGGGTGAGAACACCAGAAGGTGGACTCAATCAATCAATCAATCAATCAATCAATCAATCAATCAATCAATCAATCAATCAATCAATCAATCAATCAATCAATCAATCTTTATTTATATAGCGTCTGTTACAATCAAAATTGTTTGTAGGCACTTTACAGAATCCCAGGGCCTGACCCCAAACAAGCAACAGTGGCAAGGAAAAACTCCCCTTTAACAGGAAGAAACCTTGAGCAGGACCAGGCTCATGTAGGGGGACCCTCCTGCTGATGGCCGGCTGGGTAGAGAGAGGAGAGGAGAGGAGAGGAGAGGAGAGGAGAGGAGAGGAGAGGAGAGGAGAGGAGAGGAGAGGAGAGGAGAGGTGGAGCATAGAAATAAATACAGAAATACATTATATTAAGTAAAGTCTGCTGCCAGTGAGGTTGCTGCACCTTCAGCAATAGAGTCAACCTCAGCAGGGCTAAGATTATAATGATTGATCCCTGGGGAAGCACACGGTGGTCCTGGGATCAGCACAGGGATTGCTTCCTTAAACTTAGCTACAGCATTATCTGAAAGAAATCTGCTATAGTAAGACTGTGTTTTGAGGATAGAAGAATCCTTAATCATACATGTAAAAGTGATCAAAGAATGATCTGACAGGACTGGGTTCTGAGGGAACACTGATGCATGGTCTACCTCAACACCGTAAGTCAGAACTAGATCAAGGATGTGGTTGAAGCTATGAGTTGGTTGGTTTATCTGTTGAAGGAAACCAACTGACTCAAGTAATGAAATGAAGCATTTCTAAAGTTGTCATTTACAACGTCTACATGGATGTTAAAGGCTTCAATAATAATGATTTTATCTGTTCTAAGGGGTTGAGGGGTTGTTTCAAATCAGAAATAAGAACAATAGCTAAGGGTGTACAGCCGTGTCAGCTGTAGGCTAACACACAACAGTGTTCTGCGGTGTCACTTAATGAAAGAAAATATGACATTATTATTATTTTCAATTTTGGAAATTTTGAGTGATAAGAAAATAATTCATATATTTCCAAACAAGGCTCAGCCAGCCAGCTTCAGAAGTATCAGAAGGCAGATTAACATTTGGTTGAATATTTATGTCAAAAACTAGAACAGATTGTACATCCACACTTTCTGTGCTCTATTTAAAAAAAACACATGTTAAAACCGCAACAAAGCGACAAAAATATCTGTCATGATTTATAGTCAATTATCTGAGCCTTTTATTGAACAAGCTGTCAGTTTTACCTTTTACCTTTAAGAAATCCCCCTTTTATTTATAGCGGTGCTGTTCAAATTTCCACTTTCCTCAGCATTTGCAGCTTTAACTCGACTCAATTAATATGTAGAATGATAATAAACGTTCAGGCTTGCTGTTTGTGCTATGTTAGCTCAGGTCAATTCTATATTTTAATTCGTTAGAGTTTAGTTTAATTCAGTGTAGTATTTTAATTTCTGTGTTTTGGGTTTCCTTTTTGTCTATATTTGTTCAGACTGCAACGCTACTGTTGACCTTAGTGCAGTCTCGGGGTTGCAGGGGACACTGACGACACCCTTCTTCCCCAGCTACTACCCCCCTGACACTAACTGCACCTGGACCTTTAATGTAAGTCTTCTCTTCTTCCATGTGACAAGTGTGAGATAATCCATGTTTTTACACACCTGTGCTGGTCTTCATGGTGTGGTTTCAGATGCTCACGGTGGGAATGGGCTTATCTCTGGAATTTGAGGGCTACGAGTTGAGCAGAGCTGGCTACCAGCAGGCCTGTACACAGGGGCAGTGGATCATCCTGAACCGCAGGTAAGTCAGCTTTGGGAGCGCTCTGATGGTGAGGCCATCGGGTTATTCTGCAACAAATTACATTTTTTTCTCATATTTAATCTTTTAGCAGCATATGATCAAGTCCAGACATAACCATCTCATCCTTACGAGAATCCTGGTAATGAGGTCACCACATGTTTATTAAAAGAGTCCAAATAGTCAGGTCAAAATGTAAAGCCACTCTCTCACTCCCAGATCCACAGAGAAGAGACAGAAGATGTGTGTTGGAATCCATTCCTCATAGTTAACACTGCGCACTGTCAGAAAGCTGTCTGTTTTATAAAAATCTTTCAAAACCAAAGACAGAAGAAACAAATTACGGGTGATAAACAGCAGGGGGCAGCAGTGTGTCGTGGATGGAAGGATGGATAGGTGGATGAAACAGCTGGTGTTTTTGTGCTTTCCCCCCCCCAGACTATGTGGTACCAGGAGCCTTCAGCCGTACACTGAACGTCTCTTCCTGCTCTCCAGCACCACCACCGTTGTTATGACATCCGAGGTGTCCCTCACAGGGCCGGGTCTACAGCTGCACTACACAGTCTTCAACCTCTCAGATCGTAAGCTGGAAGCAAGAGACTTAAAGAGAGTCAGAAATGAGGATAAACTCCTCTGCAAGTATTTGATGTTTAACCAGTGTTTGTGTGTGTGTGTGTGTGTGTGTGTGTGTGTGTGTGTGTGTGTGTTTTGTTTTAAAGCATGCCCTGGGCAGTTTCTCTGCAGTACCAATGGGCTGTGTGTTTCTGCCTGTGATGGAATCAAGGACTGTCCAAATGGTCTTGATGAGAGGAACTGTGGTATTTATCTCCTTTTAAAATTAATTTATCTCAATCTTAAATGAACTGACATACATCAGGAAATATACGACCTTTCCCTTCAATAAAAGAAACATTGACATTGAGCTGTTTTTAAGGCTGTTTTTTAAATCTGCCCATTAATTCTAAATCACCGCAGAATAATCACAATTTCACTGAATATCCAAGTCTCAAAATGACAAACCAGTGATGTAACTTTCAAATGAAAATGATCAGCATGTGTGTTTCAGTGTGTGTGGCACAGTTCCAGTGTCCAGAGGACAGCCAGTGTGTGGACTATTACAAGGTGTGTGACCATCATCCAGACTGCCTCGAGGCCTCGGATGAGATGAACTGCACAGCTGGTAACACATCTTCATTTTAACCTCTGTTTAAGCATAGAGCTAAAGGAACTCAAACTCATTCCATTTACTTTTACCCAACATAAGATACATTTTTATCTTTATCTAGCTTTGTCCTCTACTGGACATAATACATATTACCTTATATTATTGCCCATGGCAAGAAGGTGACAGTAGCTTATTTAAAGGTGTAATCTATTGCGATTGGTCCAAAAAGTTCTCCTCATACTGACAGTGCCCTCTATGGATCTTTCACTATAGACAATTTTAAGAGAATCAACTTAGGGTTGTTGTTATTCATCTGCCCATGCATGCAGCAAACAGCAGTCTGCAGAATAAAGTCCCATTGTGGCTAAAGAGACTGGCAGGATGCACATCAAACATAGTGTAATTATAGTCCGTAACATTGTGCTGCCATGCTTGTGTGTGTTTAGGTGTGGAGTGTACAGATCTGACCTACATGTGTGCTGATGGAACCTGTCTAAAGAAGCCGAATCCTGAGTGTGATTTTGTTTCTGACTGTCCTGATGCGTCTGATGAGAAACAATGTGGTGAGCAAAACATGCTGGATTCGCTCTATAATGCAGTTTAGGTGTGTTCCCTTGATTGTTGATTACATTTCTATTATCCAGTTGAAACAGAACATTTACGCAATAAAAAGCATTGATACTGTGTGTCTACTGTGCATATTACAGATTGTGGCCTGAGGCAGTTCTCCAGTCGCATTGTGGGCGGGACCAATGCCGCAGAGGGGGAGTGGCCATGGCAGGCCAGCCTGCAGGTCCGGGGTACCCACATCTGTGGGGGCGCACTGATAGCCAGCCAGTGGGTGGTGTCAGCCGCTCACTGTTTCTACAACGATGGGTAAGAGCAGAAAGAGAAAGGAAGGAGATGTGTAAGTGTCAGAACATCTTTACACATCTTTCAGCTCTTTCTTTACCCCAATGAACCCATATACCCAGTGCATAACTGCGGGAGGTACACCAAGCAGCCTGTCAAACTCACATTCCATCTTGCCCTCACTCGTGGCAGGACTTCGTCACCACCCTTGTGCAAGCCACCCTTTCTGGTTGAGAATCCAGCTGTTTCACCCTCGGCTGCAAGCCACCCCAGTACATGCTGAAGGTCCTGCCTTAATGAAGCCAACATCATCTGCAAAAAGCAGACATTAGATTCTGTGGGTCCCAAATCAGGCTACCTGTAGCCCTTTTCTATGCCTAAAATTTCGTAAAAATTTTGAACAAAACTGGTCACAAAGGGCAGTCCCGTCTGAGTCCAACATGTGCAATGTGAACCAAGCACCTGCTCCGGTCGAACAGCTCTTAACAGGGGTCCATACTTGCGAAGCACCTCATGGCTGAATGCCTTCTCCAGATAAACAAAACACATGTTGACTGATTTTGCAAACTCCCATGAACCCTCAACCACCCTGTGTAGAGGGTATAGAGCTAGTCCAGTCTTTCATGACCAGGATGAAATCCGTAATTTTCCTCTTGAATCCAGAGTTCAACTATTGGGCGCATGATCTTCTGCAGTTCCCTGGCGTAGGCCTTCCCAGGGAGTCTAAGTGTGATCCCAGTGTAGCTGGAACACACTCCCCCTTTTGAAAAAGAAGTATCACCACCAGAACCCATGCTGTGGATGGAGGTCAATCTAGTCGGTACGTCTCAACCTTCCCCACAAGCTTCAGCTCCTCCCTCCCTCAGCGAGGCCATGTGCCTACAGACAGAGTTTTGGTCGGAAGATTTGGTCACTGGGTCCCTACCACGAAAGCCACCCAAACACATTCCAATAACATCTCATGAACTTTCCCGTGGGTAGTAAGCCAATGTTGTGCTGAACTGTGGGTCCCATGGACAGAGACCCTGGCACTGGGTCCTTATCTTTAAGCCCTGGCAATGCCAATCTGGGCAATGTGAAGATCCTGTTTTCTTAAGACACAATAAGGAATTTTCCTTCTCACTCAGAAACTCTTTGTCCCCCTACAGTCTGTACTCTCCTTCAATGTGGACGGTCTACCTGGGGAAACTCCTTCTAAACCGCAGCAGCCCCACCGAAGAGGTTGCCCGAGTTCAGCAAATCCACCTTCATCACTACTACGATGGTGAAACCAACGACTATGACCTGGCATTGCTGAAACTGGACCGTACCGCCCCCGCAGTGCGGGCCGGGCATGCTTGGCCAGCCTGCCTGCCTCCGCCCACTCACCAGCTGGAGCCGGACCTTCTCTGTTGGGTCACCGGCTGGGGGTCTCTTCAAGAAGGAGGTGTGAACAGAGACAAACAGATAAAATGTCAAAATCAGGCATTTATTTTGCAATGCAGGACTTCACAGGACAGTTGGGTTTTGAAATGTAATGTTTTGAAATGTAATTTTTCAAGGTCGATGTTAGATTGTGTGCTTAGTGGGTTATGTCACTTACACCCCAAAGAGAAGAGTGAAATGTGCCTGCTGGCAAAAATCATTTTCAAAGGAAGTGGTTTTGGGTGACTTTTGCAGCAGAAATAAGTAGGAAACGGAAAGAGGGTTGGGTACACGGCAAATACAAAAAGTATATTTAAAGGAAAGAGGTGATAAAAAGATGTGGGTCTAAACATGCAGGCTGTGGTCTCAGGGGAAATTGCTGTGCAGGGAACTTTTGTAAAGGTGACAGAAACCCACTTTAAGCACCAACAGACCAACAAACATTGCAAAAGAAGAATGTAAATTGTGTGTTTACCACCATTCTATTTACAACATTTTTGTTTGCGCAGCCATGTTGGAAAAGATCCCTCTTCAGTTTTAGAGGTCACCTTTTGATGGGACAACAAGATATCTGAGCTGTCTTTTGGCTTCATAAATTGATGTGTTTTCCCCCACACTCTCACCTGTTCCTCCACACTCCTCAGGTAAGGTCAGTAATGTCCTTCAGAAGGTGGACGTCCGCCTGGTGAGTGAGGAAGCCTGCATTCGCTCCTACGGCCACATGGTCACTCCCAGAATGCTTTGCGCTGGTTACCGCAGTGGAGAAAAAGATGCCTGTCAGGTATGGCAAAAACAAATTGCACTACATATTTTCAGATCCATGATAGGTGTAAAACATTACCTTTTCCTGTTAGGGAGACTCGGGCGGGCCCCTGGTTTGCCAGGAGCCGTCGGGCCGCTGGTTCCTTGCTGGAGTGGTCAGCTGGGGCAAAGGGTGCGGCCGTCCGGACTTCTACGGCGTTTACACTCGCATCACCAGACTCACAGGTTGGATCAAACAGGTGATCAGCAGCCCCTGAGCTGCTGACAATTAACTTTAATAAAAACATTAACAGCATTTCTGAGCCAGCTGTCAGGTTGGAAAACCATGGAAACCCTAATTCTGTTACCAGAAATTTAAAAAAACCCTCAGTGCTTTTGCACTCTGAAAATCCAAGAAACTAAACTCAAAGTCATTTAAAAGTTGCTTTTTCTCTTGTAATACCGGTACTTGTTCCTCCACTTTTCTAATAAAGTTTGCAGTTTTCTTCACTCGCATTTTTTGATTCGAGCTGTTTTGTCCTCAAGTTTTAACCGATGTGGCCTTTTGATATCGTTAAGGAGGAAAAGCTTCTGATTTAATCTGAATCCAACCACAAGGGGGCGAGCATCTTTTACATTTCTCTCATATCCATTATTTTAGACAGTGTGACTGTTTGAAATGTTTGTTCATGCAGTTTTAAATGGGATTATTTATTTACCCAACCAAACAATTCCTATTTATATTTGTATATGAGGTAGAAGCATGTAAACGCAGAGAAAGAGTGAGTGAGACCAAACCTGCTGCGGAGGGGAGCCATGTGGAAAAAGCAGCCTCAGCATGGGATGTTGATTAAATTGTGGACGTCAGCCATCATGCTGCGCTTACGTTTTACTGAGACTGAATCAGGAGGACAGATGGAGCTGGTCTCATTCCAGTCAGGCGGGACAGTGTAATGTATGTCATCCCCTAACGCGAGCAGACACTGACTGCAATGTTTACAAGACATAAGAAGAAAGAGAGTAAGCAGAAACTTTATTTTAGGTGTATTTTCCACAGGGGCAGGTTCTAAAAGTCCTGATGACCTCTACATCTGCAGCTAAATGCTCGACTGAGCTTCGGCCCTATCATAGTCTCAGAATAGGCTAATTATATACCGGTAACAATAGCTATAAAGTGCTCTTTCTGACCACCTGAGATTAAACTTGTTTCGTATAGCCAGTCGGTGGGTGGATGTGTGAATACCGTTCTTATCGCTTCGCTGCCATCTGTAGATGGGTTAGGATACTCCACCTTCAACATGAGAGACTTTATGACATGAATTATTTAAAGAATGCTGATTGTTTGATGCATGTAAAACTACTGAAAAAACAGTTAATGGCTGAAATGTGTGTCTGTTGGGTATTCTTTTATGCGGGGGTGGGGGGGGTTGGTTCAGGTTTGAACTGGGGGCTGTTTAATTTGCAGTCAAATGCTCAGTGAGCAACATGGAGACGAGCCCAACAGGCTGCTGAATGTGGGCAGTTTTATCACTTTCAGGCTCGAAACGCTCCACACGCTCTGACGGAAAATGATGGAAAAAAACAACAATATTCTGCTGGTCTCTTGTTCCAAACAAACAGTCCCTGTTTAGAAATTCAAGTGTCCAGGCCAAGTATGAAAACACCCTGAGGCAGCATTTAACAGGCTCTCTGACCTCGGACCCTCCACCAGCAAGGCTTCCGTCACACAACTCTGGGATCCCAGCCAACTTTGAACACCACATAAACCCTTAAAAGACATTGTTAAAAGACATTTTAACGGCTCTAAAGGTGTGATCCATCAGATTCCTGACAAGTTTCTTCAAAACATTCAAGTTTGAACAGTTTCCTGATGTTCAACCTCAAATTTGGGGTGAAGTTGACCAGAAAGCAAATAAAACTCAATCATTATACACAGAGGCTGAGTTTCAAACACATTTGCAAAAATCCTCTATTTGAAAAAGATAAACTAAAATTACAAGTATGACATTCTGATGAAATTAAAAGAAAAAAACAGAGAAAATGATAAGTAAATAAAACAGCTAATACGAAACAGCTGGCAGACTATCTTGGAGATGTTGAGAACTGGCAGCTGTGGAAACAGCAATGGTCTGCTCTCTCTCTTTCTTTATTTTGTAGTCAAAACCATGTTTTACATCTCCCCATGGTTCCCCAGGGCTCCTCTTCCTCTCCCTACTCCTAGTGATGGGCTGTGCAGCGGAGGGCTGTGTGCTTTCCTTGCGGTTCAGATTTATCGTGGGAGTCGTGGTTACACAGGGAGAGAGGGAGGACGTGGGAGGAGGGTGTGTTTGTGTGTTTGTGTGCAATGGAAAGACACATGCAGCAACTCCAGATTTAAGGGGAGGCTCATTTTAAACACACGCAGCACGTTGATAATAATAATTTACTTCTGTTGGAAATAATTTTGTCATAGAGAATTGACATTTCATTACTGCTGTCTTCCAAAAGCTTCGGCAGCTTTATGGTCCTGCATTAAAGGGTTACAGCACTAAAAGGCACTTAAACTAGAGCACTTTAAACATTCACGACTAATAATGTTGTTAAAATCTGACATCACATCGTCAGGGGATTATGGTGAGTTATGGTAATATGGCGTTTAACCTCCATTAACAGGTATGTTTAAAGGTTGGGATTCATTTATGTTGCTGTAAAAAGCTCCAAAAGGAGCTGCAGCACAAAAACAGAAACAAACCACAAACGATAAAGGTTTCTAATCTTGTCCTGCCCTTGATTTTGCAAGATTAAACTGTCAAAAAGCAAAGGAAAAAACAAATCTGAAAACATTTTGGAGGAAAATGAAATTTTGATATCTAATTAATATTTTCCTCAATTTTCTTCCAGACTCAAAGTATCGCTGGATTTTGACAACCAAACATGTCTCAAACATGTCTCATAGCCCCAAGTTTCCTCTTCTGAACAAGACGCAGAGTTCAGCAGTGTGGAAGATAAGCAGAAAGGCTTGATATTAATCTGACAGTGCAGCAACAGTGGCTGTAGCTGGAGGCAGGAAGCAAGCTCAGACACATTCCAGGTCCAAGAATATAGAGGCAGCAGGGCTGCCAGAAAAAGGAAGGCGTACATCCCACACATTTCCTTCGTTTTCAAGGATACGTAATAATCACTGCTGATTCTTTAACAGCTTAGCTTTTACACATGAACATGTTGGCATGCTGTTAAGATAATTATATTTATCAAAGGAAAATTAATCAATCAACGTTCCGATCATGAATTCACCAGGGACTATAGGCTGAAATAGGCAGACCGGCACCTCTGCAGCTGGGAAAAGGCTGAGTTCATGTGAGCCACACTTGCCAAAGAGGGACAGTAGTGCTGCAGCCTTTATTTCATTAGCCCCCGTTAACCAAAAACTTGGGCAAATGTGCAGAGATAAAAATGCTTTATCCCATGTGTCTCCCATCTCTCACCACCTATTAATAGACTGCACTTCCTGTGTGTCTAAACACACAGTTTATCAGCCAATGATCATTTCATGTTAAAAAAATGTCATGTTTTTCACAGTACAAGCCTTCCTCCAACCAGAAAATTCATATTAGCTGCACCAAATATATGGTTACAGCCATTTTTTTACAACCTGGAATAAGTTTTGCTATGTGTGCCACTGCTGGTTAGTGTTAGCAGACAGATGCCATCACGTTCCCAGTTCAACAACCATTGTACTGACCTCTGACCTGTGGAGAATCAAATGTTTGGAACGAGGACCTGATTACACTTTAAACATCCAGTCATATGTTTTTTGCTCCATTCCTCCTCCCTAAAGGTTTAAGAATGCTGTAAAACTCTCTTTATTTAACGTCGCTGAAGCTAAAAATTAGAAATAACTTTCAAGCTCAAATCTGGCAGAACCTTTGATGAGATTGCCGAAGACATGCCAGGAAGAGCTGCATGTTCATTCATGTGTCCTGACTGCTGAAATGACAAGTGTAACACTACCCTCATTATTACCAGCATGACCTGACACCGTCGTAAAGCTAACCCCGACTTTAACCTTCGCTCAGCACATGATGGTAAATTCAGTTCTGATTAACTGAAGCACGATTTACCAAAAATATGGATGGTGGCGAAGTCAGACCTGACAGGGAGATTAATGTCTAGATTTGTCAGACGGATTCCAGATGTGTGAAACATGTCTGGGGAGTCTAAGCAGCTCAGAGAGGTGCAGCTGCTGATGAGCGGTCTTTACGAGGCAGTCTGGGTGCTGCGTAATTAGCTGTTTTCACCATCAGACCCATCCTTCACATACGCCCCAACTGGCTCCAGACTGAGACCGCTACAAAGGAGTGCTCCAATTTGACTCTTATTAGCTGGAATCCCCCAGTGTTTCATCAGCACGGCCTTTATGGCTGTTTGATGGAGTCTTCTTACATCTGATGGTCTCCGGAATGATAATGAGGATGCTGGTTGAACTGGTGTAACTGGATACGTTCAGTTCAGCCCGTTTATGGAGTCAGTAAATGTAAGGTTGATCTCCACATTAGCGAGAGTGGCCACGACACCGTCCGTAAGGGTTCAGGTCTGAAATCCAGTTGGCTCAGTGGCTCAAATGCAGATGGAGACTCCCAGATGTCAGTCTGGCTGCTTGTTCTGCTACATCTGGACAAAAGCATAACAAAGTGGAAAATTGTTACTTTCAGCTAAAAGGAACAGAATACGAACTGTTAACAGGAAGTACTTAATTATCTAAACTCCAGCAACTGTACGAATGACATCAGAAACCCCTAAACTGCTGCATCGTGGGTGGATTTTCATGCAGGTTGGTGAGGAAGTCCCACCCTACTTCGGTCAAGCCAAACTCTGCAGACACTAAGACGGAATGCAGCCCAGTTACTTTTGACTTTCAGAACTGGAACGCCGTGGGGGAATGTGACTCACTGACACAATTAAGCAAAATGAGAAAAGAAGGCGGGCGCATGAGGGATGGCTGACCTCAATATGTATTTGGATGAAAGTTTCCTGTGCTGTATTTAGCTCCCTGAGGGCACAGCAGACCTGGCTGAGGGGTGACAGCCTGGGGGAACCATTTTTATTTTGTGGTCTGGAGGATATTTTGAACTCCTTAACTTCAGCATTAAACCAAAGTGTGAAAATGAAGCTGGGAAATGGGGCTGTAAATGTCTGGAAATGGGAGGAAGTCAGTGTAAAGGCCCTACAAAGACAGCTGTGCAAGACTGTGTGTACGTGTATGTGCTGGGGCCACAGAGGGAGGGAGGATAGAGCAGAGAGCCAGTTTGCTCCTCAGTAGTTCCTCCTCTCTCAGCCTGACACCAGCAGTCGCCTTTTGTCCTCCTCTGAAACCTCATCAGGTAAGAAAAACCTCCGGACTCTCTGACACATGTCAACAACGTCTTGGCGTAATTCCGCTGCGTAATTCTCAGATTACCAAAGAGGGAGCTTGAGGAGCAGCCGGCTTCAGCGTGCCTGCATAGATGTGTTGGAGGAGAAAAAAAAGTTCTGAATGTGCTAACTCAGCAGATTGTTGGTTTTAATTTTTAAGTTACAGCTGATATTGGCGTGCACGATCACTTTCTGACTTAATGGTTTCATAATTTGATGTGCCTCTCTCTCTCTCTCTCTCTCTCTGTCTCTCTCTTATCTGCGAGCCAAACTGATGCTTCAGTGTTTGGCGTGCTTTGTAGACGTGGCTGCTGACATGCATCCATTACTGTGGTTCATTTTAAGCATTGTTGCTGTGTGTCAGGTCGGTGCGCGCAGCAGCTCGCCCATGTGTGCTGCTCCGCCGGGGTCGTCGCGGTTGTTTAGGTGAGGAGGGGGTCAAGGTCAGTGAGGTAACTTATGATGCAATGAACTCGCGCACCGTCAGCAAGAACGCATCAGGAATTATCTGACAGGAGGCCTTTTCCTTGCAGCAGTTGTGGGAGACAAATTTAATGTAAATCTCCAGACACTTTGAGGGATTTCTTGAAACTGGCCAACTTTAAAGATGGACTTCTTAGAAAATTCTCACAAAGTGCATTACACAACTAAACTTGCACACTTGTGTTGTTTTAATGCTTAATTGCCACTTTGCCTGCTGTTTTACTATCCATACAGCTGCACAACATAAAGAACTCGCTGCTTTCACAAGAATGTGCAATTTGATATGAAGCCAAGGACTCGGGCTGCAAAAACAAGCTCTGAACTGAAAACTAAAGCTGGAGTTTTCCCTTAACTGAGGAGCTCCATGTGTAGGAGAATCCCAGTTTAGGTTTACCATACATGCCCGGAGAGCTGTTGCAGTCATTGCAGATGATTATAGAAATCACATAATTTATTGACGTTTCAAGGATTTCTTGTCTAACTTCAGGCATCTGGCTTGCAGCAGCAGTCATTAATATTGACACAATTACTGTCTTGATTGATTTTTATTGTCAATAGTCGTAAAATATTGTGCCAGTGTTCCCGTTTGTCGCAGCCCATCGCCTCCTGTTAAGGCCCCAGAGAACCTCCCACTGATCTCAGGATGGAGGGGGCAGAAGGATAGAAAGTGGCTTGCAGGGAGCTCTAAATGTGGGAGAGCATAAAGAAACCCAAAGCTTTGGGGAATGCAGGAAAGTTATTCTCCCTCACTGCTCCGTGCCTCATCACTTGCTTCCCACAGCTCTCAGCAGCTGTTTCCTGCAAACAAATCCTGATAAACTTGCTGTACACCCCCCCCCCCAAACAAAGAAAGCAAAACTTTACTGATTATGGGGCATCTGTTCTCATAAAAATGCTAATCTAGAGGACAGTGTGCATGAGGTTTAATCAGAACTATGCATAGATTCATTCTGCACATGTGCCTCTGGTTCAGGGGCAAGATGAGATCTGCTCAATATGTGTTCAATTGTGACAGTAAGCAGATTTTTTTTCACGTATTCCATTCAAGTTACATGGATTCCATATGAAAAGTCTATACTTGGCGGATTATAGTGGATCCCTACAGTGTGACTGAGATTTACAGCTAAAATATCTAGCTAACACAAACCGTTCTGCATTGCTAAAAGTATGAACACACACATGAACACACACATCCATTAGTTTCGGAGTTGCATCCAAATACGAAGACTGATCTGGACCCAGACTATAGAATCAGAGCCAGATCACATTTGGCTAAGAGAAAGTGGAAAATACAGCCCAAACAAAGGGTTGAACAGCCAGGATGAACACTGACTGATGGTTTTTACAGTAGGCTAATGCTCGATTCACCGGACTTTTCCTTGATCAAAAGGAAAACTTATGATAGTATTTAAACACTGCAAGTGTCCTTTTGTCAAAACCAAACCAAATCAGTTTGAACATGCTTGTATTTGTTCCAATCCAGGTCCCGTCGCCATGTTGAATGTGTGTTTGAGGCTGCTTGTGCTCTTCCCACTGCTTTGCTGCGTGCCCTCTCCATCCAGACCCCCATCCAGAATCTGCAGGCGATGCTGTGACTTCCAGGAGTCCCCAGCCGCCGCGGCGCAGTACCAGATCCCCGAGGTCCGCACCGTCATCAACATGACAATCCTCAAAGGTAGCCAGAACCAGGACTAAGGGTCCGTTATTTTCCAAATGGATGCACATGTTCAGACTCCCTGTTTCCTGATTTGTTGTTCTTATATGTTTGGGCTCAGTGAGTCAGGACAGAAAAACAACTGATCGAAATCTGTTACTAACATCCCCAAACCGCGCAGTCACATCTAGAACATCTGCGTCTAATATGAGAGGCCTCTTGGCTGAGAGAGTAGCTCAGTCCAGATGATGTGTCATCATTCTGCCCTCCACCCTGGACTCCTCTGGTACTTGACCAAGCCAAATCTGCTCCAACCCGCATGGAAACCCTCAGCTATTCAGGCTGGAGAGGCTGTTTCTTCTTGTTTTAGGCAGGAACGGTCCAAGTGCACACACACTTCTGGATATTTAAGGAGTGTGCACACACCCAAGTCCATGTCTTTGTAATGCAATGTTTTTAGGAAGGTGCTTTATCTCCTTCACCCTCCTGTTAAGCAGATTTTCCTGTTGTTAATCACGTCACTAAAGGTTTCTGTCAGATCTGCTCTGTCCGCTCGCTTATTTGTCGGTTCGTCAGTTCATTATAAATGCTGTGGCAATAATAATGGTCAAACATTTACGGTACAGGATGCAATTTTCTCCCTGTCTCTGCCTGTTAGTCATTGCTCATTAAAAAAGCTCCAAGCCTACAGACTACTCATTGTAATTACTCTTGTAATTGGGGGAGCTGTTCGCGGCTACCGGGGACACAAATATAGAGAACATAACATGATCTCGCTGCATAAACTACAATAGAAACCTGCTCATCCGGGCCTGAGACAAACCCATACCTTGAAATGCTCCCTTTCAACAGTCACTTTGCCTTTGGAACCTTTTCAAGGCCTCAAAAACGTGGCTTCTATATCCAGGAGGACCCAAGGTTGCAGGTTGCAGAGGAAGAAAGCAGTGTGGAAAATATTCTCTCCATCTTTGTTTCCTTCTGTTGTCCCTCCTTCTCCTATTCTTGTTCATGGAGTAGCTAAATGAGCAGTGACAATCCAGTTTGTTTACATCTGAAGGCGGCAGTAAGAATCTTCCCCAGCCACTAACATTTCATTCAGCAGCGGTGACAGGAGGATGTACGACAAGCTCATCCATCATTTTAAAAGCCTGCTGTCACCTCAGATCTAAATTTAAAATCCTGGAGTTCAGTTTGTGTGACAGAATAACAGAACACAACCAGGAAGGAAGGAATTAAGAAGGGAGGGAGGGAAGGAAGGAAGGAGGGAATGTCTATTGCAGTTCTTCCTGGTTATAGAAGAAAATATTGAGATGAAAATGGTTTTGCATCTTTTTACTTGTGCTTTTCTTTATCCATGCAGGCGATAAAGGAGACAAAGGGGACAAGGGCACACCTGGAAAACCTGGGCTAGAAGGACCTCCAGGTGCCCGAGGACCCCCTGGGTCTAAAGGCAGCAAAGGCCAGGTGGGGGCCCCTGGAGACCCCTGCAAAATCCCTCACTCTTCCTTCTCTGTGGGACGGCGCAAGTCCCTCCACAGCGTGGAGTACTACCAGGCGCTGGTGTTCGACACGGTCTTCGTCAACGTCCACGAGCACTTCAACATGTTCAAGGGAAAATTCTACTGCTACGTGCCGGGCATCTACTTCTTCAATGTCAACATCCACACCTGGAATTTCAAGGAAACCTACCTCCACCTGATGCACAACGACAAAGAGCAGGTGATCCTGTACGCGCAGCCCAGCGAGCGCTCCATCATGCAGAGCCAGAGCGTCATGATGGATCTGGCCCTGAACGACGAGGTCTGGGTTCGGCTTTACAAGCGCGAGAGGGAAAATGCGGTTTACAGCGATGACGTGGATGTTTACATCACCTTCAACGGATACCTGGTGGCACCGAGTGTCCAGTGAAAGACGGTGTATTTACTGCCGATTCAGCTTTTTTGCCAAGAAGAAAAAAAACTGGAGCGGACATTAACATTTGGTGCTTATTATTAATTCCTCTCAGAGTGGAGAGAATCGTTACGTGTTTCTTCAATGCCAAAATCACAAAAGGGCCAAAGGAAAAGCAGCAGAGCACACAATTAGGAAGGAATGCTTAATTACTTCCTTTGCACTACAAATACATTTTTGTACAAAGTTGATTTTCTTTCCTGCTTCTATGATCTGCTGCTTTACTTCCTGCATCAGGGACCGTTTAAAAGAATTTTCCGTTATTCAGGAATAAAAAAAACCTTCTGACTGATGTTTTGGACCAGTCTGCGTCGCTGGGACTTGCGTTGGTGTCCACCTTCCGCCCATCATCAGGGATCTGATCCATTGGTGCTGCAAACTCGCTGCCAAAAGCAATTCTCCCTCATGACCAGCGCATGTCCACGCCAACCTGGTGTCCCCCTGGGAGTGTTTGGGTGTGTTTTTGATTCAGACCCACTGGTGTCGAAGACAAGGGGGGAGACGTGAGTGGCCAAAATAAACACGGTTCTTCTGCCAAGGGCACGGTGCACCTGCGGCGGTGGGGCGCAGCGATCTGATTGGTTTGTTGCCATGGTTATTTCACAAATTCTCTGATTGACTCGTACAACTAGCAAAATCAGCTTTTCCCCAGCCTCCAGCAACAGAGGTGGAGCGGCGTCCTGTGATCGCACATCTGCATTCGATTCCCTGCATTAACAGTTTATTTATTCAGGGAAGCACAATCAGATTGGAAGTACAGAAAAACTGTCCACAGAAATAAAATAAAAAACACTCACCCCAAGAACAGATGCGATCTTCTGAAACACACTGATCCCATTAGCTGCCTCGTGTACGGGAGCGTATGGAGTCGGAAGATTGTCCACAGGATGATGTTGAAGGAAAGTCTATCAAAGGTTGCAGCAGAAAGGACTTTTGGGAAGTCTCTTCTGCCGGCTACAGGTGCTGCTCACAAGTTCTGGATCATCTGGTCAGAGCTGTACCACTAAAACCCTCACCGGTTCATTGTTAGGATTCAGCAAAGCCAAACATATCAAGGTGAAGATCATTCATGAGAACTGCAGGAAGCCACAGTGGAACCACATACTTTAAGCTGCAGAGCAGTTTTTGTCCGTGTTCTAACAGTCCTGCATAGATGGATTTGTGGTTGTAAAGATTTCTCTTTGCTCGGCACCAAAGACCCTCTTTTTTTTGGATAAAATAAATGTTTTGCACATTTTGTCAGCTTTCTAATTTGTGAAAGAATTGCAGCATCCAGCTCAACACAAGGCCTTTCAACTGCGACACTCTAGCCCACGAAGGCAAAAAAATAAAAATAAATAATAAATAAAATTTGAGGATTAAGTCTGCAAAGCTGGTTAACTCTGCAACAAACAGACAAACTGACTCTGAAACTCACAGAGACAGGAGCATGCCAGCTCCATCTGTTGGGCCATATCTCTCCTATTAGCTGTAATTCCATCCTTGGGGAGCCTGGCAGCAGGAAAAGCAGACCGCGGTGTTGTAAATACTTTAAGCCTTGAGTAGAGATCTCAAAAGCTCTTGTGGGAAACAAAGAAGATTTTCTGAAGAGTTTCCTGGATGTTGTCCCAGTGTTCCAACAGGGCGACACCAGCTAAATGAGTCTTAAAAACTGCAGTTTTCTTTCTTTCATTATTTGACCACAATCAGGTGCAAATAATGTAAAAATAATGGAGGAAGTGTGTAATGAAACTGTCCGGACCAGGTTCCTGGACCATGTAGACATCATCCAGAAGCCATTTGCCAGTGAAGAGATAGATTTAGTTCAGGTGTCTGTATGGGTAAACCACATTCTTCTGTTGGCCCCCTGAGCTGTTTTTGGAAGGCTGTCATCAGGGCACGTCGAGGCCCCTGGAGGGCGTTTTCATCTGCAAATATTTAAGCATATGTTCTCTCCACCCGAAGGGCTATTCAACACTTGCCTCACCAGAAAATGTGGAAACGCTCAACTTTCACGAAAAATTACACGCAGATTAGCTATAAAAATCACATTTCCAGCATCACAATTATGCCTCATTTTGGGCCATTTAGGTCGGCGATGGAAGATTAAGCCAAAGAAAGCTCAGTTTGCTCACATTTAACATGCATTTAAGATGCGTTGTGGAAATAAGCAGACAGCGTCAGTCCTCTCAGACCTCTCAGCATTCTCCCTGCACATCTGCAGTTATGTAACTGAGTCAACTTCAACTCAGAAATTAAACTTTCGATGTTCTAAGACACTGAAGACTGTTAAAAGACTGATTTATTTAGGTCTTGAAGGCTGAGCCCTGCAGCTGACAGCAGATCTCAAGGCTGGTAACTGGAACAAGAAAGTCCTGAAGCCTGATCACAACCATGTGACCTCTGACCACGCTCATCTGTCACAAAGAGAAAAGACCGAAGAGCGAAGGAGGAGGACACGGAGATATAAATCCTTTACTGGTCCAGATCGCCCAATAAAATAACAAAACAACACCCCTATAAAAAAGAAAAGCTAACAGGCTCTGGTTTCCCCATCTAGAGAGAAATGCAGCAGAGAGGCAGGCTGAGACGCAGCTCCCTCACCTCTTAGACAACCTGCAGGATCTTTAAGAGTGACATGTCAGCTAATGGAGCTGCAGCGAGCTCACTCTGTGAAACTTCTGCCTGTAGAAAAGGTTTCCTGTTACGTTTTCTCACCTGCTGTGTTCTTAGCGCCTCTGCTAACAATGCTAACAATATTAACAGCTGGAGGTGCCGTTGTCTCCTCTTAAAACATTGTTGCTCTCCCTCTAGCTAAGAGCAAACTAGAACCAACTGGACCACATTTATACTCAGTTTATACAGTCTTCTTTTAGGATTCAGGATTTTAGAACCAATATCCTTTGATAAAGCAAACATTAAATTGTCTTTAAACAGAATTTAACAGAATTGAATAACCGATAATAGCTATGAGGTTGCGATCCCTCTGAATCTGCCAAAGCAAACCACTTTCCGCTCATGTCATCTTACCATAATCAAACAAATGCATGTTTTCTGTGCCGTGCAAGTGCCTTCGCTCACCTCATTAAGCTGTCACCTTTTCTTGCTTCTGGCTGGATAAAGGAGCTCTTTGGTTGTCAACGGCTGATAGACCTCCATCATGACTGGAGGCAGCACAGCAGGTGCTTCAACTGCCGCCCTGCGTTGGTGCTGTGGAGGTGAATGCGCACGTATCAGGAACTTTGCTGTTGCCGTCAGGTGTGAACTGACAGATGACGGCCGTGACGGGAGATGCACGGTGATGAGTTTGTCTAACCCAGGCATGGGCAAACTAAGGCCCGGGGGCCACACGCGGCCCGTTAAACGTTTTAATCCGGCCCGCCAAACTTGAACAATTAAATGAATAAACCTTGTTAATGTTAAATTTTCACTGCAATTCTGGTGTTTTCCCACTAGAAAAAAGACAGTCAGGAGGAGAGTGATGGTGATATCCTGAAGGATAACAGAACTTTCAGTGCTTTAAAATAGAAATGGTTATTAATTTTTTTTAAAAAGGCACATTTTATTCATTTGATTTTAAGTGTTTTAAGACTCATTCCAAAGTCAGATATTTTGTTGTAATGCTTCTCTTCATTTTCATTTGAAATTAAAGCACGTTTTCTCCATATCCCAAGATGTGTATTTTTTCTCCAATGAGGTTACCAAAGCACTCCATCCATCCATCTGCTCCTGGTCCGGCCCCTTTGTCAAATGTTAGAACCCATTGTGGCCCACAAATCAAAATGTTTGCCCACCCCTGGTCTAACCTGTGAGGAGACAACTCCAAACTATCTCCTTTTATTGACCCAATAAGTTCAAATGTAATGACTCAATTCCTAAAATGTGACTTTTGTGGCGAAATATCACACCAAATAAATCCACATTTCAATTGTTTGTTAATGAAATGCAGGTGGAGTCAGACGCAAGGAAATATTTAAAATTGCATTCTCTGAGTGTCAAATGGATGTTGACCGAAGGGAAGTTCGACCTACAAGCAACAACCAAGGGAAACTAACTGAGCAGAAAAACGAGCTTAGTTCCCATTGTAGCATATGATCATGTCTGATTAGGAGAAGCACCAATGTGTTATTTGAGCAAATAAGTTTATAAAAACTCAGCATGTTTGTTTCAAATGTTTCACCTTTTGATCTGGGTTGGAGAAACTCACATTTTTCTGTGCTGAGCTCCCACCCCTGCACTCCTGCCTGCATTCATTTAACGTGCACACACCCCCCCAACCTTTCTGGCTGCATTGCTCTCCTCTGTGCTGGAAAATGATAGAGCAGCGTGCCGACCCCGCCCTGCCTCAGAAATAACTGTACCAAAATACACACACGCACCTCCATCATCATACAGAAGCTAACCCGTCTACTGGGCCAGAGGTCATCAGTAATCACAGCAAATCTGGCTCTGCTGCAGCCCCCCAGAGTCTTCCATCTGCAGGAGGGGAGGCATGTCCCATCCCTGTTGCTCACACACACACACACACACACACAACACAGGTCTCCGTCCCCCAGCAGCCTGGATTTATCTTCTATTTTGGTGTCATTCCATCTAAACTTCACAGGAAAAAAAGATGCACAGGCACTGCGGGAGGCAGAGGAACACAAACGTAATCATATTTAGAAGCAGGCAGAGCAGTCGGTGCCATGGCGATGAAGATGGGAGATGACAGGAACACAGGCTGGGAGTGAAGCGGAGCGCTCCAGTTTGATGGGAAGTCAACAAACACAAAAGCGAACGATGCTTTATTCATCCTCCTGTATATTTGAATACATTAAATTGTTTTTCTCTTCACTGCGATGCCTCCAGCTGCCGCTCCTTCTACGATGGGAAAAACAGCCACAAGCGAGCCGCATTACCACACAAATCAACATCCTTATATTTGCAGAATAAAGATAAATATATAAGACTCGGCAGCTTCATCTTATTACGTCAGGGGGACTCACTTTTCCATGTGAAAATCAGTATTTGCGTAGGTTGTTGCTGCCTTAATTACAGCTAAATGTTAAGTGTGTTCATTAGTCAACACGTGTACTTTGGGTCACGCATTGTAATCAGTTTAGACTAATTATCATTTGGTCTTTTTTTAACAGCTGGGCGTCCTTTTAATTCTCACTCAGAGGAGAAATAGCTGAATGCTAAAGTCTGGAGTGGTGACAGACACTTTCATCATTGTATTGGATGCAGAGGTACCAGAACGCTGCAGGTCGGATCCCCTTGCTGTGTTTCCTGCAGGGCCAGCTTACCAGAACGCTGCAGGTCGGATCCCCTTGCTGTGTTTCCTGCAGGGGCAGCTCTGTTCATTCTTAGCGTGTCGCCGTTTCCTGCCTCAGTTCTAGGCTACTTTTCAACTGACATTTTAAATCAGTTTTCCATATGTGCCAACACAAGTCAGGGAGCAACTTGTTAATTTAAAGGAGGAATGCTGCTGAAATGCTAATGCTGCCATTAGCAATTATAAAAGAAACAAAGAGCTCGCTGAAAGCTGTAGGGAATAAATTTATCGATTGCCTCTGGCTGGTTGCTGATGGAAACAAAAAAATATGAAAGGAGCCAAAGTGATGCAAGGTAGATTAATGTGCATCAGTAGCTAGTTTGCATTTGTCTCATGATTTAATAAACTTCCTTTATGCCTTACAGCTGTTGCACAGCTCTAAAATTGGACTTAAACTAAGTTAAAAACCTGCTGTAACAAGATTTTATTCATCTTACTCTTGTGTCTTTCCCCCCAAAAGCCACTAAGATGTTTGATTCTGACAATGGATGAGGTGGAGGTCTCAGAACTCATGAATTATTGGCACTCTGATGAAATGAGCAAACAGTGTAAACCTGTTGAAGATGATTGTCTTGAGTTGGAGACTCCCCATTTTACAATTTTTACAGGACCTAATTCCTTATTAGGTCTGATGGGACATTAGAGTGTTTAACCGTGCAAAAATTGCCTCTTTGTATATCTCTGTTCCCTAGTCTGCAGCTGCTTGCATTTACTGCATCTCTCGATGGGCTCCAGGGCCACCCCACCTCCACTTCACACCCAGAGATCGACCGTGGTACGCACCACGCCAAATGTGATTGACGCTGTCACACCCTGGATGACTGTGGCTGATGCAAATGCAGACATTCAACAGATGTTTGGATGTGAAGCAGCGCAAAACGACTTTTTTTCTGAAGACTCTGACGCGTCCTTATGGTGCACCCATGTGTGCTGCAGTGCTGCTCTCTAGTGGTTGGAGGGACAGAGTCTGCAAATCCCCCCCTTTCACCCCAGCTAACACAAACACTGACCGCAAACTTCATTTAAAATTAATTTATTATATGTCTTTGTCATAGAACTTTTTGTTCATGGTTAACATACAGCCATTCATATAGAGAACAAATAAGATTCTGTTTTCATCAATTTCAATTAACTTAGAAATTTACACTCTTTGTGACCCTGCAGAGGAGAGAAAAAGAAAAGTATTGTGTGTTTTACTTCCACCTGAGGGGAGAGCGCCCGCCGTGGGGTGTTGTCCTCCTCCTCCTCTTTCTCTCTTTCACTGGTTTGGCTGAACAGACGTGGAAGAAAGTGCACACCTGAACGCACTGGCGCCGTGATGAACGCAGGCAGGAGTGTGACATGCACTGGGAGCGATTGTCTCCCCCCCTCACATCTACACATTCGGTTTACACACGTTCTCGCGCCACTGACGGAGACCACCAGCAAATATAACAGCACAAACTCAGAAATGGTTCCAGAGACAAATCATCAGAGCCCCCGTAATGATATAAAAAAATAAAACTTTGTGACCAGTTACAATCATTATCAGTGCACGAAGGAAGATGGAGACAGTAAATTATATTTCTTTGTTGTAGAATTAATAAAATTAAATTTTGGTTATATTTAAACACACTTAAAAACAACAACAACCCCCCCAAACCCAGACTGTAAATCCTAATAAAAGAAGGTGGTTTAAAAATCTGATAAATACGGCAACATGGTGGAAAAGTGAAGAGCGGATATGAACTTGGCAAAGGTCCCTGTTAGTGAACCTAAATCAGTCAACGTGTGTGTGTGTGTGTGTGTGTGTACCACAGTTACCACTGAAGCAGTACACCTCTGGGGGACCTGTGGTCAGGGTCTTTCCCTCCCCAGTACTGGAGGGGGCTCTTTACCATGACCTATGACAAGCTATTTATGATGAAGATTAGTTGATAAATGATGAATCTGTGGAGAGTGTCCCTGTAGCTGGGACCTGAGCTTCACTCTGAGGATCTTTATGTGCTGTTCATGAACAAATAATAACAGTGCTTAAGACACATGTCATGGTAAACGGTAACACCTTTTTCAAAAAAATGAAATATCACAACCCACATGTGTTTATGTACTAAATTTAACTATAAGAACAAACAACATCCCCACAATAAGGTGCAATCCAGAGTTTGACAGGCAGGACGATTATGTGCATTTCCGCATGCATCGCAATTGAAAAAGCCTCAGAGGTGCTTCAGGTGACTACATATATTCAACAACTGCACTTCTGAGAAGAAAATGCCAGTTGTATAATTTGGGGGAACTATGAAAACGAGTAGCATCACTTTGTTGAAACAAAAAAAAGACACAAAAAGGCAGATTTTCACCCATATGCTGGGATTTTCTCTGGCCCAAACTTGATTTCAGAGGCTGAACAAAGCACTTTTTTTTCCTTTTTCTTTTTAATGGTGAGCTTTCACAGCTCTCACACAACAGTGAGAGCACAAACAGAGCAGCTACAGTAGTCTGAGTGTTTGACCAGCAGGGGACACGTCCACGAGACCAGAGTCAAAATAAATAAATCAGCTAAAAACAGGGGGTGTACTGACTGTTCTTTGCCTGCACGGATGGATGGCTGGATGGAGGAGTGTGTGTGTGCCTGTGTGT
The DNA here is from genome assembly GCF_003711565.1 of Takifugu flavidus. NCBI lineage: Eukaryota > Metazoa > Chordata > Actinopteri > Tetraodontiformes > Tetraodontidae > Takifugu > Takifugu flavidus. The sequence continues at coordinate 6,669,674 of NC_079525.1, forward strand.
GTGTGTGTGTGTGTGTGAAAAGAAAATTAGGCTGAAACATTTTAAAAAAAACAACAACAATATAAAACCCACTTCACAGAATCAACAGACGTAAAGGACCAGTCAGGTGGAGAAGAGAGTGGGTTGACTCACACACACACACACACACACACACACACACACACACACACACACACACACACACACACACACACAGCCTTGTAAAGATATTAAATATCAAGCTGCCAAGTAGATGAAGTCAAAACTAAAAAAAACAACTCTCACAGCTCCGCCATAAAAATTCGAAATTCTAGGACAAAAACATCGAGTGCAAAAGAAAACAAATAAAAAAGGGCCTTTTAAAAAGCCTGAGAGTGGTGGTACATGTGGGAAATGGCGAGTGTAAGGATGTTTTCTCTCCCGTCTCTCATTCTAAATGCACAGCCCTGCTAAAGCCCCCCCACCCCAACATCCAGAATACTGGGTTCTCTGCACAAGATCGCATCCAGGGAAACAACAGTAATAAAGCTACTCGCTCAGCAAATGGAAGGTCCACGATGCAGAGCTAAATCTGAGGCCCGCAGCAAAGATGGCAGGAGATGCATCGAGGTGCCACATACATGTATATCATCATACGTGTATATCATCAGCTGTTCCCGTAACGCATTTTCCCTTCCATGAGATCTCCACTGAAGCCAGTGGGAGTTCAAAAGCGATGATGACAACATTGCGTGCATATTTTAGCCGTATTGTGCCGGCTCCTCCGCAGACACACACCCACACTCATTCCCTACCTTTCACTCTCGGGCCAGTGTGCCTGAGCTCTCATCTCTCTGTGTCCATCTGTCTCCGCGGCGTCACGCCGACTCTCTTGTTTTTGATCTGCAGCGTCACAACATATGGGCTCCCGCGACAGTCTCCCAACACTCCTGCACCCACCCCGAGCCAACAATCTGTCCTGAAATGACACCTGAACGGCTCCCTCTCCTAACCGCACGCCTCCCTCAAAGGGGACCTACCGGATTCTTTAGTAAATCAAATTTAGAGCCACTTTTTGATAAATTTTACTACATTAAAGCCAGTTTGACTGTGTAAATTCCATCCAACCTTTGGGTATTCACGACTCCCGAGAGCTGGATGGCTTCTAACTGCTTGTCTTAGAAATAGGCCAAATCAGCATAAACAAAGTTCTTAGCAGAATCCAGTGATGAGTTTCTTTTTCCTGTTTCATGCTGTAAATTGTTAGCCTAATGGTATCCAGTCAAGCGGAATGTTTTGCTTTGATGTGTCCAGATGTCTGCCTCCTACGTTGGAATCCACAGGAAATTCTTTTGTGGTTTTTCGCAACTTTAGCATTTCTTCCCAGGAATAACTCCACAGAACATGGAGTCGACGAGTTTAACAGGAAGTATTTCTCTGGTTTATTCTTTGGTAGAAAGAATGATCACAGGATATCTGGGCCGCTTGAAAAAAGGGAGGAGGAGTTTTATCAACTGGGGTAAACCTGTGTCAGTGTTTCCAGTGTCATACTCCCTATTTCCTCCTTCCTTCCTTCCACTCAGCTGCAGCTACAAGAGAGACAGTGTGTGCTGCTTTGCACAATGATGTGCACGGTGCAGTAACATTGTGCACGCTTCCTGATCATGCAGGAGCCACAAAACAGAATAAATCGCTATTGTCTAAGTGACCCTTTCCTCACACACTGCCTCTGGCAGGGCGGCAGAGTGGCGGCGGCACGTAAGGCTTTAATAGTGGACCAGAAATGATTGTGGGGGTGGGCTGGAGCGTGCACGATACACGCACACATGTGTAATCTTAGAAAACTTGTGTTACTGCAGACAAAACACTGACAGATAAAATTACAGAGTCCTTCTGGAGGTTTCTGACTCCTCGTCTCACTGTTATTAATAACTGAAAAGAACGACAGCGCTGGGCCGTAGCTCGGGGAGGAAGTGCTCCGTCTCTCTTACATTTATGCATCTTAAACATGATTTATTCCCTTGGTTCTGCTACCAGAAGCCACCATATCTTATTTTATTAGCGTGGACAGACTCACTGGCCTTAAATATCAAAGCTGCCCTCTTTTAAAATGTCCTCGAACAAACCTTTTTTTGGACATTTTAAATGCATTAACAGGCCAGCGGGGAGGATCTCACACCTCTTCAATCATTTAACATCACATCTCTTCTGCCACCATCCCGCTTCAATGTAATGTTTTTGCACACAGGACGAGATGAGCCGCTCGCTTCATCCGGATGGTTTTCATTTTCCTCGCAGCCTGGACTTTCTCCCCCTCATCAAAGTGAAAAATCAGAACCATTTGGTCCAGATTATTAGCTCCCTCCTCTCCCGCGTGTCATAAGTACGCCTCATCCAATAAGGCTGTCATCACAAACAGCGGCTGAATCGCTGTATTATTTCTCAGAGGTCTCCTTCTGGATTTGTCTCTTTAATCTTGGCTGCCTTTGAACTGTGACACACTTTTTAGTCTTTTGTTTTCTGCCTTTGCTGTCTGGGTTTCTGCTCCTTAGGAGAACGCTGTGATCGCCACTTTTTCCATGGAATCTGTCAAAGATGAGAATCTACAGAAACTTCCTCTTGCGAGAGCTTAGACGGAGCAGGACAGGACTGCAACAGACATCTTGACAACACTTTCGGACCTAAAACCCCAACGTAAAGCAGAAGGAACTCATTTTCACCAAACCCATAACAGAACCTAAATCACAACAAAAATACATTTGCCTGATTACGTCAAGTCACATTTCAAGGCTGATTCCCGTCCCTCTGAGATTGAATACGGGTTTGCTTCTCAAGCCCAAACCCCCCCAACAGCTGCAGCAGCAACGCCACAAACCTGGAACAACTGTCTGCTGCCTTTTGGCTAATCGGCTTTTCCCAGTCACGGCGTGTTGATGGACACCACTGCAAAAGCTGAGGAAAAGTGTCTACGGTGGACAGAGTCCTCAGGAACGTGACAGCCACAGACGGAGAACAACATATCTGCCAAATTGTCCACATTATCGACTGCTGCCAAGCGAGGTGAGGATTCCGGCACGGAGCCACGTTGGCAGCCGAAGGAAGCAAAGAGGCACTCAAGCCTGAATGTTGGGGATGATAAATGATCTTTGTGCCTTACTGTCCTGCAGAGAGATGAGGCGGAGAGAAGAGAAAAACACCTTTATCTCTGGAACGGAATGCTTATGAGGATTAACAGGAAATAGACACACGCCCAGCACGGCCAGTGAGTTTTTGACAGGGAAACATGGTATAAAATAGAATAGACCAAATGTTAAATGAGTAATGAAAGAGTAAATTCAGAGCCTGTCAGCACTAATACTGAGACTGGCCTGTTCCGGTCCACACAGAGATTTCTGTTGGGGGGGTAAATATCTGGATGAGGGTGGTCATGGCCTAAGACAAACACCACATTGTAGAAGCATAAAGACACTTGATGGCATAAAACCAAAAACAGACTTCAAGAGTTGTTCTCAGAGTTTAGGATATCGAAAGAGGAGGAACCTTTTACAGGCAGGCAGGAGTCAGTGTTGGCCTGAACTGAACCCACCCCCGCCATTCTGGCTTTTTCGGCATTCTTTTGCTTTTGAGCAACCTGATGTCTTGACCATCGGACTGTTGTCTTCAGGCGAACAGCAGCACAAATTTCAACTCTCGGCCGTGATTGAAGGAATATTAGAAATTCAGAGCTGTCACTGTCAGACTCAACATTTACACCATGAAGCACTGTGGAAAAAGAAAAGGGCATCATTTCATTTCTGTTTCAACACTGCTTATCTCTACTCTTTCCTACCTCTTCTGTCCTGGCTTCTGACTTTCTTCCCCATCATGACTACTGAAACTACTGGCTGATATTTCCCCCAGACAGACATACACTTTTCTTTCAACGTGTTTGTTTTTAATAAACACAAATACAGGTATAAGGTGCATGTGAATGGTTTAGGGAAACGTCCAGCGAGTGATTCTGTGTTCCTTCGGCTGCTGGTGCTTCAGTGGAGTTTAAATATGATTTTGAATACTGAGAGCAAAGAATGCCTTTTGAGAGTGCATCTGTTTCCAGAAGGTGGTCAATGAATATACCAGGAAGACATCTGAAGGTGGTGAGTGAGGTGGGAACATTGGTCCATAGACTTTAGTAAACACACAAACATAAAACATCCTTTGCTTCCAAGTGTCTTTTCTCTGCAGGTTTCACAAAGCTGCGAAATGTTTCCTTAGACGCAGCCCCTTCTTCTCTGCAGGCCGACTGGATGGAGTGTAAAAATAAGAGATGACAGTGAGGTTGGAAATAAGAGAAATAGCTTAGCTTCTCCCGCGAAAAGGGAGGAAAGAGGAAAATATTAATCTTGTTATTATCCAGTGGTTGCATCATTTGAAATCAAAGCCATGGTGGATGTAAGTTAGTCTTCCCTTTTTACCACAAAATACCAACTTTTTTGAAAGAGATCTTTCTATCCCTGCAACATCAGCGCTGCCTGGTGGAACATCGCTCCAATGTGAGAGTTAGTTAAGTTTGTACCATTTTATACTCCAAAAGCTCAGTGTGGAGGGCTCCATCTGGCCCAGTTCCTTTCATTTCCTAACGCTTACTCTGTGTGTCCACTCTTCTGTAGGGGTTCTGCAGGAGGTAGTGGTACTTGACAACGTTCTCCAGTATGTACTTTGGAGCATACATGTGCTCTTTGGGATCCACAGGAGGATATTCCTGCTGGGAGCCATCGAACCAGCCCCCAGTCCTAATCAGATCGCGGATGTAGTTGAGATCACGCTTGTCCTCATAGTCGCCCCACCGCGGGAAATCTCCGTTCTGTGCCGACACCAGCTTGAAATAAATCCCCTCGGGCTTGAAACACCACGAGCAGTGCCACCCGGCGAAGTGGATCGGGCTGCCCACTGACCACTGCACCAGGATGTGGCCCGTTTCATTTTCGTACTTACGGAACCCCGGCATGGTGTAGTATTCCCGACGGCGTAGTTTGATACCGTCGCTGTCGTAGACCTTCTGAAGCATCCCCACGGTGCAGCCAGACACCACCTCCAGAGTGCCGAACTGCTTCCAGAAGAACCCATACAGTGACTGGAAGTGAAGAAGGGAAAAACATTCAACACCAACCTGGTCTCCCTTCAGCTTTTGTCGCTGCCCTTTCGAAGCTGAAATGAGGTCACGCGTACCTTTCGCATGTGGATGGCGAACGGTTCTGTCCAGCCATCAAACAGCTTGAGGAAAAGGAGCCCCTCGTGTGCAGGGATCTCATCTGCGTCGTTAATGACGAAGACGTCATCCGGCCGTACGCCCACCACCCTGGATAATCCATTCTGGGTCAGAAATGTACGCAGGTAGTCGTCAGCGATCCAGCCGTCCTGCCGCCCACCTTCGGGGAAGTGGTTGAGGAACACGTACAGAATTTTGTGACGGATGTAATCATATGTACCGTTGAAGAGAAGCTGGAGAAAACTGGAGAACAAAAATGCCACAGAAGTGGGTTATTTTACACAAAGAGACTGACCTTTCTCAAGTGAACAGCCTGCTGAAGGGGCTCATTCTCACACAGCCACATCTTGTGATGTTTATGACATTGAGTCGCCTGTTGCTATAACCTGCTGTAAAATTGCTCCGGGAGCCTAACGTATCGTATCAGTCAACCCCTCTATCAGCCTACACACCCACACCACAAGGACATATCTTACGTTAGAGGCCGCTTGTCTCCATATGCAGTAAAGTTAGATTCACAAATGAGGAAGAGATCGACGGCATCGGCGAGTTCGTGAAGGCGTGCGTGGAGCAGGTCGAACTCGTGATTAATGTTGATGGCGTTGATCACCCTCCGGGGGGTCTCCCTGGGTGTCAGTCGTTCCTTGGTGGGCAGATTGGAGTGGTAGACCATTGTTGGAACTCCGCAATAAGGTCCGTGCCAGCCGGGCCGACACACACACTTGACCAACCGCTTCCCGTTGCCCCTGGACCTGGATTTGGCTTTTGGAGTTAAGGAGGGCTGTTGCACTTCCAGGGGTTTCCGATGCCCGCCGACCATGGCTGAAGCTCCATCCCCATCTCCGTTGGCAACAGACCCCGCTGCTTTTGCGGAGTACTCCTTTGGGGCCGCCACCTCGGTGCCCTGCTTGAAACATAGGGCTCCAGCTTTGGTTCGAACAAAGTAAGGGGTTTTGTCATCTTGGAGATGGTAAAGGCGGGTGTGGTGGTCTCCCATCATGTCTATTGGGTCTAGCTGTCTGTCTTTTAACTCCACCTTCTCTTTTCTCACAAATGAGTCCCCTCGATGATTTGGCCCTGCAGGGTTGGGCTTTTGCCGCTTCAAGTGGTCTTCATCTCTTTCCTGTAAAGAAAGGAAACAGGTTTTCTTTTTCTTTTGAAATCACTCGTAACTGGTGTTTTTTAATGTGACCGTTTTAGTTCGGGGGAAAAAGTGGCGGACTAGCAATAGTTTCTACAGTCACTGCCCCATGATGTGGAGAACCAAAGGTGTTCTGGGATTGCACTGGCATTTTAGAGTTAGAAACTAAAGCTGACCTGGTCTTTCAGACACTACCTTCAATTTGTGCAATATTCTAATAAAGGATCTTACTTCAAAGCTTAGCCCATCTGGAGAGTCTCTGCGTTGGTTCTCCTCCGGTTTCTGCCAAGGATGTGGGGGTTCGGGCTCCTCATTCAACCTTATCTCCAGTCCTTCTCTACTGATGATTCCATCCCCATCGTCATTGACCAGACTCATCCCTCCCTGTCCTCCTTCACCTCCCTGAGCTCCGGCCATGACCTTAGCTTTGCCATCCAGCTGTCGAAGACCTGGAAAGGGAGGAGCCTCATTGGGGGAGCTGGGACTCAGAGGAGTACTAGCTGCGCCCTTCTCTCTCCAGAAGAAGCCAGTGACCATGATGAAGGACTTAATGTTGGGATAGGGGGCGGAGAGCTCACGCAGCAGGGACACGTAGTGGAGGGCCTTGTAGTAGTGGAGGAAGGAGATGACACAGAGGCCCACCGTGCAAAGCAAGAAAACCCTGTGCCGCCGCATTTTCATCCTGGAATCAGAAAATTAACATAATTTATAAACAAAGCTTGAAAAACCATGTGACCATCAGGGAATGAGAAAAATGTTTTGTTTTTTTAAAGGACAAAAGCATTCACTAAAATGACCTTACAGGTTTCTCCAAAAAAGCAAAAAGGTGGTAATGTTCCCGAAGGCCAGGCTGATCTACAGGGCACCACAGGCATGACCAGGGACAGCGTGATCCAGCTCCCCATATCAGCACCAAGACTGCAATCTTGCTTTCCTTCTGATCATAAATTGCTTTAGCCTCACCCACTTTGACTCAACGAATACACCAAAAGATCCTCACTGATGTGCAGCGGGACCTCAGTTTGAACGGATGAAGGAATATTTATGGCCGCTGCAGGAGCAACATCAAGCAAAATATGTTTGCTCTCAAAAGAGAACATTTCACATGCTCACCAGGTGGAGGATAAGGCACCGGTTGTGTGGGAAGCTATGCATGTGCTCACAACAGGAGATAAGAAAAGAGATAAGTAGTTCAAACAACATTTACTAAAACACACACAAGTATAAAACAACAATCTAAAAAAATATATACATTAAAAAAATCGCCAAAGGTATCTTTTAAGTGGTTGTTTATCGAGCTCAAGGCACCCATACCATTGTCCATTTAACAATTAGCACGCAGAGAGACATGTAACAAGAGTAACAGAGTAGACTACCGTATTTTCACGACTATAAGGCGCACCTAAAACACTGAGATTTTCTCAAAAATCGACGGTGCGCCTTATAATATGGAGCGCCTTGTGTGTGGACTGAGTTCCAAAATCTGCTGTGCGTCTTTGGTACGGTAAACACTCCGCCCATCGATTAGCGGCACACCTACGCGTAAGGATCCCCTAAAATGGCGCCGGTCAAGCGAGACGCGTATGAATGAGGTTTACTTTAAACTGCGGGCCATTGAATATGCGGCTGAAAATGGCAATCGAGCAATCTTAGTGTTTTCGCTTTATGAGGCGGCGGCATCTCTCCATACGCGCGAGGACAACTGTTGCGCAGCGGCTGCCCGCAGACTACCAGGAGAGGGCGGCAATCTTCCGCACCTACTGCCGCGACAAGATAACCGCGCCCAGCCACATCACCAACATGGATGAGATCCCTCTCACTTTTAACAAGGTCCAAAGTCTCCAAGGTTACTGTAGTTTTGCAAAAGGACAAAGGCGTTTAAAAGACCTTTCACTGCTGTTTCAATACTGGTTTAATATATTTTCAGAAAAGTGGGTTAGTGTGCATGTACCAATCTAATCAGCCCCTCACCAATTAGCACACCAATAACTGATCCAAATGCAAAAGAACTTACAAACAGAGAGTCCGCTGGCATTGTAGGGGATTGTGATGGCGATTCAGGTGTTTCCAGGTGCTACACAGCAGAGACATGATCACAGAGTGCTTAAAAATACCTTCCTCTATGCACTTGCAACCTGTGTACCACTCCTTTGAAGGAGGTGCCACACACAATGCTACTTCACGAACCGGTATTGCATGTTTTCAACAAAAAGATGTTTGACTGACAAAAGAAGAAGAGTAGCATGTGGAGAAAAACTAATCAGCTCACCTAATTCATTGCAAAATTATCTTTATATAACAGGGCCCCCAGATTGGCAACAGCGACAGGAACAACCAACTTTTACAAGAAGGAAGAAATGTGCTACTTTAGCGATGCCACCAATCCAGGTAAACTAACATCAGCTAACAACGGCTGCTAAGTCAGATTGTGTAAATGCAGGTATGACAGATATTCCTCAATATGCTGTGATGTACCAGAGGACCAGAACACGCGAAGCTCAACCTGCCGGGAGCCAGAGGAATCCTTGTTGGAGTAGTAATTGCGGACCAAAAATAATTGATCTGTGTTCTTTGGAAGTTCATGTACCGTATTTTCACGACTATAAGGCGCACCTAAAAGCCTAGAATTTTCTAAAAAATCTACGGTGCGCCTTTTAACCCGGAGCGCCTTTTGTATGGATTACGGTAATATTGGTTAATCGCGGCTACCGTAGTCAGTAGGCGTGGCCGAGGTAACGGCAGTAAATTCAGTCCCAAACCATTTCTGTCTGTAAAGACCCCAAAATGGCTCCTTGCAAGAGACGCGCTTACGACGCAGAGTTCAAACTGAAGACTATCAGTCACGCAGTTGAACACGGAAATATAGCAGCGGCAAGAGAATTTAACGTGAACGAATCAATGGTGCGGAAGTGGAGGAAGCAACAAGACAACCTGCGCCAGGTAAAGAAGACTCAGCGGAGCTTCCGAGGAAACAAAGCAAGAAGTGGATTAACAAAGGAACTGCAGCCGCTAGATATTGGTGTCAACGGGGCATTCAAAGCTAGACTGCGAACTGCGTGGGAGCGGTGGATGACCAACGGCGAACACACGTTCACCAAGACGGGGAGACGGCGCCGAGCGTCATACGTCACTATCTGCCAGTGGATCGTAAATGCCTGGGCATCGACCGTGGTCCGAGCTTTCGGGAAGGCAGGGATTGTCACTGAAATGCCAGACAACACCAGCGACACCGACCCTGATGACGACTTTGACGAGACGGAGCCGGCCATGTTGGACGCCGTATTCGCACAACTGTTCAATTCGGACACCGAAGAAGAAGAATTCGAGGGATTCCTGGATGAGGAATGAACTGATAAAGTGATCTTTACGTGTTTCTTTTGTGTGTTTACAACTTAACAAGGCTGGTCATACTGTGAATATGGAAATTACCGTTTGAACAACGTTGTTATATTGCTATTGTTATATTGCTATTGCTATCGCTTTGCACTACTTCGAGAGTTCGAGTTACCGTATATTGTTTGCACTAACGTTTGATTTACCGCAACGGTACTACGTGATAAAAATGTTGCACTAAATCGAAGATTTATTAAACTCCACTATCCACTTGTGATAAAAATGTTGCACTGCCTGTTATAACTCGCTGTTATTAAACGAACTGTGTTACGCGAAAACACTACGTCACTCGGGAAAAATAATAAAACAGCTGTTTATTCGTTTTGGGAGTGAATAGAGTTGTGAGAATGACGGTTTGTATTCTATTAATAAAGTTTGACTGACTTATCTGACTGTTTTATTGACATTCCTTTTAGCGCAGCTCGATCTAGTGAACGCGTCATGAAACCACAGGCACTACGCAGTTTCTATGCTATGCGCCTTATAACACGGTGCGCCCTGTGTATGAAAATATTTCTAAAATAGGCTGTTAATTGAAGGTGCGCCCTATAATACGGCGCGCCTTATGGTTGTGAAAATACGGTACTAATCAGAGTGTAAAAACAACAACTTCCTGTCTCTGGGGTTTAATAAAGGTGGATTATTGTTGGGGCGTGGGTGTGATTTATTGTGTAAGAGGGTGAAAACGGCCAGTCAAGTGCCTCCTTTGCTCCAGCCTAATGTATAATTCAGGCCTGCATTGGGGCATGAGGTCTTTCTCTTATTCCCTTTCTGGTTGCTCTTTGCCAAAGGTGGAGACAAATGTGCAAAGGCACGTTTCGCCGTCTCTCCTCATCTATCCAAGGATGGGAAGGTTGGGGGGGAGGCAACATGGACTGTGTTACATTATGAAGTTCCTATATAAAAACTCTTAAGTGCTTCTTGCCTTGCAGTGATGACTCCGCTTTGACTTTCGCCCATAGTCCTTTATTCACTCCTCTTAAATGCTTTTTACGATTCTGTTCTGAAATTAATATGACAGAAAATAACCATAGACTGATGTAATGTAAGGAAGGAGATGACGCAGAAGTGCCAGGTGACTGATGCAGAGACTCGGCTGTAAAGAACCGCGTGCCTCAAAAAGCTTCAGTGACTTAAATGTCTCTTTTTAAGATATCCAGCCAAACAGTTTGTGAATTGCAGTGTTGCGTTATTGGGCACCTTCCACCCTCCTTCTGCAGCCACAACATATCCGATGACAGCAGCTTTCATTTAAATGTTAATTTTCTCTCCTTACTCAACGTCCTGCAGCTAACAGCCTTGTTGACCGAACACAAATGAAAAGTCAAGACCCCCCCGCGCATACATCCCTGTGCAGCTTTGCTGCTGAGCGCGTCCCCTTTAAAAACTCGTTTTTACTGCGGTGATTCACTCCTTTAAGTGTCTGCTCTCTCTATTGTCATATTCCTGCCACAGTCACTGACATCCTCATAATGAAGGTGACACAAAACCACTCATATAAACAAGCAGCACATTGTTTACTCTCGATGCCACAGAATCATGCGAGTTTTTTTTCTGATGATTGATTGATTACTCTATTGCTTGGACTGGTGGCAGTAAACCTGGCATGAACCTGACTCCTACTGTCTTGTTAGAAAACCATACTGGACATAATGGTGATTGATTCATTGTTTGTTCAGGCATCAAGTTTGTGGAATGCCTTTATGCCTCGTCACAAGAACTTTTGCCGTGATTCCTTTCTAATCAGGGAGGGACCGGTTCTCTTTCAGTGCATGCGGCAGCCACTGAAAACACGTGTTGGAGTATAGTAAGCCTTATGGGGCACCTCATCTGGAACCAAAGGTGTATAATCTGATCATTCAGGAAGGTGACTGATTGTAAACTTACAGCAGTTTGGCTGGAAATTGAAGTGGATTCAGCAGGCAGTGAGACCGCAGGCCTGGGATTAGCCCAAGTAGGTCAGCACACTCAGGAAATAAAAACATTCGCTGTCAAACGTCTATTGTCAGCTGGTTACCATTGTTATGATGGAAACGGGAATCTGGTGGTCTCTGCATTAGTCCAGGCAGTAACTGCTGAATCGGCCCCGATGAACACAGAGAACGGTGCTTTTTTGTTGTGTAACCCATTGCGGGATACTCAACGTAGCGGTGAAACAAACATTAAATTAAGTATAAAACTATATGTTTGGAACATCCTCCTGTCTGCAAACAAACTGGGTCTGTGGTTCTAAAATGATGCATTCAGACTTCCCGGGCAGATTAAACAGTTCCTGTCCTCTCTGAGGTTTGACCTTGAAGCCACATCGGATTTACACATGATTTTAGTCCGTAATGTAAAGCGACCAGGGTGGAGGGGTCAGACCTGAATACAGGCCATTCATGGGGTGTTGAAGGTCTTCAAGAAAAGATCGATGGAGCTACTCGAGGAGAAGATGTGATGAGGGAAGAGTGAAGAGGCAGTGATTAAAGAGAGGCATGTAGGCAGGGGAAATCAAAAGAGGAAGAGCTGGAGGGCACAGAAGGGCAATCTCAAAGAGGAAGACGAGCGCTGGCGCAGTGAGATGGAAGGGTGGAGTGAAAGAGACAGAGGGATGGAGAGAAAGTTGAGGAAGGGTGCCGAGGAAAACAGGAGGTGAGTGTTTACAAGGATGTAAACAACTTTAGCACAGACGGAGGATACAAGTTTTGAAAAGAAAAGGAGGAGCTTGAAATTACACACGAAGATTCTACAAGGGAAATGAAGAGGTACAAATGCATGAGTGATTATTGTTTATTGCGAGCACAAATGTTTTTCTAATGAGGGAAATCTACTCAGGAAAGCTGCAGGAATGGCAATAGATTGGGATTAATTAATTCTCACGCTGTTACGCTGGACCCGGTCAGGAAAGAACCCAGCAGGCAGAGGGCAGTGCTTTAGAAAGGACAAAGGAATGAGCACAGGGTAAACTGTAGACCTCCTGTAAAATAGTGTTATAGTGGGAATAAAAGCCAACAGCCGTTCACTGGGAAAGAAGGATTTCTCTCTAGTTTGACTGAGTTTTTTAATTGGTGTGTGGATGCCAGATAAAGCCCAAGATAAAATGACACTTTAACAATGAGCTCTGAGGACTAATTTCAATGACCACATTCCTAAAAGTCATTGAAAGCCTGAGGAATACATCATCATTGCTGCCTTTTGAACCAAAAGCATGTTGTACAGAAGCATGTGAAAGGTGGAGCTACACGGCCAATGCAGGCAAACAGGTTTGTCAGGTGACCACCAGTGCCTGCAGCCTATGAAATAATTTTATTTTGCAATGCAGAGCACAATACCCGCTGAACCGGCAGCGATGATCACAACAGCAGGAAAAACAAGTCTTGATCCAGCAGAACAAGCGGATGAGATCGGGCTGCCAGTTCGCATATCTGAAATAAACCACCGGGTTCCTCACGCAGACAGGCTGCTGCACGGCTCAAGGCTCTATTATTGATGGACCAGGAGGTCACGGTGGCTGCCGTGTCTGACAGCATCAGAGCTCCTCCAAGCTGAGATCTACAGGAATAAGACTACTAACAGAGGGTGGAGGAGACAGACGGAATGATAAGCGTTTAAAGGATTTGCAGCTCAGAGGCAGCAGTCTGGAGAGGCTTCAGTCAGGGACACTTCCTCCCATGACTGACCCTCAAAACTGAAATCCAGGATGGTCAGCATGTAGCCAGCCAGTAATTTCTGTGTGCCTCCATTTCTAATTTAGAGCCCCCGTATTGTTCCTTAAGAGAGCTGTTTTGGTTTGTTTATAATCAATGGAGCACAAGAATGTTTTTGCAGTTTAGGCCATTAGCATCCAGGTTTATTCACTTAGTAGGGAGCTGACCGGCATGTTAAGCGCGCTTATCTCTGCCGGCCCTCTTCCTTTTCCTGCAGCTTCACCATCAGGCTGTTAGTAAAAAGACTGACGATGGACAGGAAAAGTGCCAACGGCGAAGGAAAGGGGGCTGGGAGAAGAAAAAAAGCCAGTGCCCTGATACGCAGTGAGATGTCCGCTGAGAGGAAAAGCTTGTCACTTCCTCCCAGACCTGCGTGAACATTCCCAGGGCTGCTACTGCCCAATTTAAATGGAATGAGGAACTAGTGACACACCTAATACAATAAATACAGTAAAGCATGACGCAATGCTGCCACCATCCATGGAGGATTTGGGCGCTGCCTCGTTGCACCCTCACGTGTCAATTGTGACATCTGGCACCATGTTTATATTTCACAAATAAAAATCTCTTTCACTATATAAAAGCTAATGATAATAAAATAATAAAAACAATAATGACAAAAAGGATAACTGGATAAGGATTTACTCAAGACTATCACTATAGGGGGTGACTCTGAATTTTATTTGTGGATTTTGAGCTCTTTTCTGATTAAAAAAAAAACTAAAATCTGTAGGAATTATTTTATTATTTACTAATTTGCTATGCTGGAAAAGTAATTCTAATTAATTTTGGGTGGTTAGGGGGCTCTGTGCTTTGGTGTGGAGCCTCCGGTCTGTCCGGGTCGGGGTGGTCTTTGTGGCGGTAACACCTGTGGTCACGGATCGTGACCTCCCTCGGCCTGGTGGGCCTCCAAAGGCGAAGTCTCCTTCGGCTCAGGTCTCGGTGCCCAGCCTTGTCTCAGTTTGTTTGTGTGTGTGGGTGTGTGTGTTTAAGTGTGTGTATGCATGTGTGTGTGTATCTGTGTGTGTGTCCTTTTTCTTGATTATCTTGTTTCTCTTTGTTGTTTTTATCCTCTGTGAGGCACTTTCTGCTACCTAGTGTATGAAAAGTGCCATATAAATAAAGATTGAATTGAATTGAATTGAATTAAAAATAAAGAATTCCTGTTTTTGTTTCTCAGAATTTTGTAATGCCATAATTAGAAAACAAAAGAAGTTTGATGACACTTTTGAACCTCCCAACTCTGAGCTCAGTATTTTCCTCCTGCGTAGGCGAGGGCAGCGGCGCATGAGCGGGACCAATGATGCATTTCACTGCGATTGAAGATCATCAAAAGCTAAAAACAGATTTTAGGTGTGTGTGTGTGTGTGGATGGGAGGGGTTAGACAGCTAAAGGTAGGAAAAAACAAAAATGTTGCGCCGACCAATTTTCTTAGAAACTGAAGAGGGCGGAACTTAAAGCAGTCAGTGGCTGCTCTGAAATCTGTCACCACTAGGTGGCAACAAATCCCACAAAGTGGACCTTGAACGCAAAAATCTTTGTATCTGAGTATCAAATGTTTCAATTACAGTTTCAATAACAAAACAATACATAATTTCTTTTGTCAAGTCAAGATTTTCAGCTGCCTAAGTTATCCAATTTCAAAGGCAGAAAATTGTTGATTTCTCCCTCAGCAGGTGACACAGAGGGATCCGATCAGTCTCCAGAACCTTTTGGTTGATTGTCATCAAATGTAACATTAAAAGACACACATGGAAAGAACATATTTCCTTTAGTTCCTGCTCAGATAGAAACATAACTGTGCATCATAAAAGCTAATCATGTGGCGGACGAATATGCGCAAACTTAATCAGACACAGCAAGAGTCTTTAGTGGGCTCAGCTGCTTCAAATAATGCTCGGCCGCTTTTAAAAACAGTGAGTTTGATCATTTGCTGACCCGTGGTGACTTAAAGTTCTGTACATTGATAATCATGTGGACTGTTTAGCAGATTATCTACTTAAAAAAAACAAAAAAACAACAACAACTGGTGCAGCAACAGTACAGCATGTTTCATGGTTCCAGGGTGGTTTAAACCCTCACTGCAGTAGAACTGCGGAAAACATCTGTCGTGGCGGGTCACAACAGCACGCATGGAGAACAGTGCTCTGTGGGGACGTTTAAGGTGAACTGAGCTACATTAACTGATCTGTTCCACCAACAAGCCAGACTTCATTTGAGGCCCGTTTTCACACACTGTATCCATTAATAGTGGCGGTTGTGGCCCCCACCTGCATCACTCCCTTCACCTCATCAAAGCCACATCATTCTTGCTGAGAAGCATCTGTGCTGACCACACCCCACTGTGTCCTCAGCAGACTGTGGGACAACCAGTTTGGACTGGTTTTTATGTCCTTTGAACCGGATTTCAGTCACGTAGATGTTAGTCATCGTAAAAGGGTTCTGATTAATATGCAATTCACTGGCAGTGAAGGCTCATGGATGCCTCTGTAAAGCTCTAAATGACAACAACAAAGCGAACATGCCTGGTAATGACTCTGCTCTTCCTCTCTGTTTGTAAATGAATAAAAAGCTGAAATAGGCACCTGCCTCCACAGGCCACTCTGGCTGAATGTGAAGGGAACTGTGAGAAGAGGCAGGTCATTAAAGACTGGAAGACAGCCTATTAATCATGCCAGCGGCGAGCTAGTGCGTCACTCAGACCTCATCCCTGACATGTGATGCTGCAGGAGGGATGCAGATGGAATCTGTGAGGTCTATTAGTAATCAGGTATCTTGTTGCTTGTGATGGAAGGATGGAACTGTAAGTCTGAGTGTTCCAGCAATCACATCTCCTGGAACTCCAGACCTTAATTACCTTGGAGAGATGAGGTTTCTGTCTGTTCACAATCAAAAACAGTGAAAACTTCAGCATAATTCAACTGTGATCATCCCTTTTGAACTGACTAGCGCTGCTTCAAAAGGCATGACCTCAAAGTTTCAAATACTCCGGCGGCCCTTCAAGGCGGCCTATGTTCAATTTCCTGCTCTTTGCATGGCTTTGCCAGCAGCAAATGCTTAATATCCTGCATTAGTTCTGTTTTAATCAACCGACTGTAAAAAAAAAAAAGAGAAGGAAAAGAAGAAGAAAAAGGAGAAGAAGCTCCTGTTCCCCAACAGCAGAGAAGAAAACAAAATCCCCCAATATTAAAGGGATAAAGTTGGAGAGTGAGGAAGAACTCCTATAATGAGCTCTATGGTGCACGAGGAGGGATATGATTCACTAGGGTAACACGAGGTGTTAATGTGATGAGTTTTTCTACCTATAGAGCTCTGAAAAGGTCACGGTGCCACCATTGTTCAGTTTTAAGCATGGCATTCCTCCCCAGGTTGCCTGTATTGTGTTTTTTTTTTTGGCTTAGAGTAAATTAAATTTCCCATTAAGGACAAGGAAATGGGCAATTCCACTGCATAGCTCACAACGGTGCAGTTGTGTTTTAGACATTCCTGTGCTCTGGCACATGAACAGGACCATTCAGACACATGGACGGCCTTGTTATTTTTCTGATTGTGCTTCATTATCATCCTGGAAACACTGAGGAGAGTGGAACTTCCTGAGCTGCTGATTAGGCTGGAGGCTGCACAGGGATGCAGCAGAGGTTTGTTCCACTCTTCTCACGGGAACATCAGTGCAGATGTTCTTTTAAAGCCAAATCTAGAGGACCGCAGCGGCACCAGAGCACGACTCAGTACAGCTGTTGGTGATGCAGATGATTCATTTTCTCCAACTTAATTACTGGTCACGTGAAAACAAAGATCCTTGCCCACACACATACTAAATTTTAGATTTAAAGATATTTCTCATGTATGATCGGAGTTCTGGCCAAATACGCATAGCAAAGCTGTTGATGATGGAGAGAAGTGCGCAGACGTGTGTTTCCAAACGTGAACCAAATCAAACGGGGTTTCCACCAGCTCACCGTTAACAGCTGCTGATAAATGAACCGACTCTTCCATCACTGAGCCGTCAGTTGTCCAATTTCAATTTAATTTTCATTAGATCAACGGCACCACGTCTGCGTTTGGTGAAAACATTAACTGTGCGACAACAGCACTGTGCATCCCCACCAATAAACCAACAGTTGACTCGCTAGGAATCCTAAATGCGGTCATCTTTAGATTATGTTCAGTTACTATTTTGAATCAAATCCTTTCATCCAAGTTCAATCTCAGCTTCATTCGGTCCACCTGTGTCTTAATCCAACGTTCCTCTAACAGCCTTTAATCACAGCCTGACACGCTGCAGGGGCCCACTCTTACAACAGATTGGCAATAATGGCGGCGGATCCGCAGACAGACAGACAGAGAGACACAGAGAGAGAGACAGAGAGAGAAAGAGAGAGAGAGAGAGGAGAAAGAGGGGACCGAAATAGAAAGAGGAAATCAGGGGGTGACATGAAATGAGCGCCTGGCAGAGAGAGGGGTGTGTGTGCGAGGAAAAGAAGCGACAATGGTGCAATAATGAGCACAGGCATAAAAAGCTCCATCTGCAGCTCAAACGGTGGTGCGTTTACTGTCAAAGTTACCTGCTACAAAAAAATCATTCTGTTAGATAAACGTTGCCTGGCCGAAAAGGAGTCGCCACCTGGGTTTAACTAAACAAGCAGGTAAGAGCTCAGCGGATAATTACTGCAGGGGCCGTTGTCTTTCAAGTCGCTACTGACACAATGAGCAGCTTCTTATTTCTTAATCAACCATGTTGAAAGACACATCCTGTGTTAGTGGGAAAAAAAAGATGGTCGTTTTGTCATCGTCCTGCATTACAGAAATTGCTAAAACTGGGTGAAGAACTCTCCAACAATTATCAGAAACTGGAAGGATTGCGGGGAACCATCGACTTTTAGGAGGAATTGTGGTCACAAAAAATAAATCCTAAATGCTCGCAATCTACCAGGGCTTTTGGTCGAGCTCAGGAACAACTGTGGAGTCTCAAGAAAACAACTAATCGGCGAGGCTAATCGGGGGGGTTTACCCTGTCCTAGAGTGATGGGGCATCAGGGTAAGAAGAGAGGCAGATGAAGTGATGCAGCCATCACGCCGAGTGTCAACTGGACAAGCCTGGGGGGAAAAGTACTGAACTGGGGTTGCTGCAGTTGCTCATGGCCAGCTTCAGCAACAATATGGGTCCACGAGCTCAGCTGACTGCCTGGATATAGTGAATGATCAGGTTATTCATCACCATTTCTTCCCTGGAGGCATATTTCAAGATGTCAATGTCAGGATTCATCGGACTCAGATTGTGACAGAGCTCAGGGCTGATGAGACATCGCTTTCACACACGGATCAGCCACCAGAGTCCAGACCTTAACCCCGGTAAGAACATTTGGGATGTGCTGGAGAAGCTTGGCTCAGTGGCCCGACTCTCCCATCATCCATACGGATGTTGCTGGAAAATGAATGCAACACTGGACTGAAATAGATCTTGACATTACAAAAGCTTATGGAAACAATGTTACTGCGCATGTAAGCAGCGGTGGTTTGACGAAACATTATTGTGGAACCCTTTTTGTGTTTATATACAAAATCAACAAGGTCGGTCCAAAGTCACGACGGCTGTAAATGGTGCCTACTGTGTTTGTACAATGCAGTTGGAGTCTTGAGAAAATACCACTCGATATTATACAACTGATGCATCAAAGTGTCACAAATAAACCAAAAAACACACCAAAAGCATTATGAGACTGGACAGCAGAGCCAGAGGACAACAACTAATTTGAATCTGGGGCTGTTGAAGATATTTTATGAAGATGACGTAAAGGTAAAGTCAACTAAACCTGAACAAAATGAAACAAACAGTCAGATTTTTTTTTTTAGGAGAAAGCAGATCCGAGCAAAACACATCAAATCCGCCTGACTGCTGGGTTCTATCTGCTGTGGGCTAATTTATATTCTGGGTAGATGCTGGGAAGTCACCCACAACACACACACACCACACACACACACACACGGTGGAGTACAGTTTGAGAACAGTGGAGCAAAGAGGGAGTTTGTGCTTCTGTGTGACACAGATCCAGAAGTGTCAGAGCACATGTGTGCACTCAAGTGAAGTCTGATCTAACAGCATCAGAAACATGGTGAGGGTGTGTCTGTATTTGTGTGTGCAAGTGTGTATGTGTGCACCAGCCTTCAGGTTTTTCCCATTTCAACTTCCTCTGTAAAATGAAGCCGGTTGTGCAGACTTTGCATCATACTGAAACATGGTAAACTCCGACTGATTGTAAAACTGCATTTTAAGTGTGACTCAGTGTTTCTGCATTTCCCCAGCAGGTAGTAAACAGCAAACACTGCATTAGATATTCATGAAACAGCTTAAAACCTGAGGTTTCTATGGCCCATCTGAATATGCACCTTGTTCTTACTCCTAAACTCTCTATGATTCTGTTTTTTCTTCCCTTAGGATCCAGACAGGTAGTCCATTTAAAACATGCTGCATAGATAATAGCAGGATTCCTCTTAAAAAGCCTCTGAACCTGCTGAAAGCTGTTGTTGTTGCTTGACGAATCTGCCAGGCCACCTTCTCAAACTGTGGTGATATGTATGTGGTGATATCCTGTACAGAGCTTTAGTGTATGTGTGTGTCTATGTGTGTGTTGGGGTCAAACACAGGCCTTGGCACAGGATATTGTATGGTATATGCATCTGTGTGTGTGTATGTGTGCTTTTGGAGCCACTCTCTCTCTCTCTCTGAGATGGTTCTGTTAAAACACAATAAGGCCCATTCAGCTCTGGAGTCACCCACTGTCTCTGGCATGCCATCGACCCACACACACACACACACACACACACACACACACACACACACACACACACACACACACACACACACACACACACACACACACACACACACACACAGACTGCATTTAATCCCCACAAAAAACATCTTTACATTGTCATTAAAATGATGTAATAGCTCATACACTGGATGTCATGTCAGTGGGGATTATAAATACCTTTATCAGGCAAACATGGCTCACGATGAGCAGCCATCCGGCACATTACACCCCCAGAATACAATCTAAGGCATACATGAGCGCCCATCACGGCAAATTTTCCCATTAAAACACATATACTTCTATTAAAGAGCCCACCATTTTGCACCACCGTCCCCCTAATTAATGGAACACACAGCTTGATAATGATTTAAGGTCTGACAGACAAGCTGAAGCAGACTGAATACAACTCAGAGGCTGACAGTCAAACTCACCGAAGACGTGCAAACATAAAAGTCACCATTTTCCACACGAGTTAGGAGGCGAAGAGTCCTGGCCTTCTCCCGCAACAGCACCTAAACAACTTTTCATATGATCACTTCACTTGGGTAGTGCACGTAAATAGCCTCACTCCCATCTACTACTGAATATGCTTCAGGGGAAGAGAGAAAACAGCCTGCAAAGCGAGGCTGATGTTCGACCTTTTGACATATGTGAAACCAGGTTGTAAACAGGCCGTTACCTTGCACAGTAGCACAATAAAAGCCGCCAATAACATATTGCGACAGTCAACATACCCTCCAGGTAATACACACATTCACCTGACCACACAGGTGTCGGCTTACATGCCCTTTAGCAGGAAAATGGAGTGGGGGGCTCTGTGGATCAGAGAGCGGAGGATGTGCCACTCTGACTGTATTTGCCAGCTGATTGAGGATTATAGTTAAACTGATAGATAAGTAAAGTTTTGAGAAAGGTCCTCTCTGTCTCACACACACCTGACATGACTGCGTGAGAAGGTAAAATATTCCCGTCTCCTTCGTCAAAACACACAAACTCTTCAGCTCTTCTTGTTAATCAAACCTGAGGTGAAACAGGTGGGGGGCTTGAATCAAAACCCCGCAGAAGCTCAGGTGTTAAAAGAAGGCATGGCCGGCACGTGCGATTGAATCAAAAACTATAGGAATCCAGCGTGGAATCCAACCATATTTAACACTTTGGCAGCACCTGGCTCGCACCCGGCTCAAAGTCTGGAGGAGACATTTAGGAAAATCTGTAATTGAGTAGCTAAAGCTACGCAACATGATCACATTGCGCCAAGTTTGCGGGATAATAAACAAATGAATGAACAGGTCTTTTATTTCAAGCATGAGTCATCGTTTTTTTTCTTGAGGGTGATAAGCTATGCTACCTCCGACTCTAGTTCGCTCCTCTTTCCTAATGGTCAACTAAAGCCAAGATAAGATAAAACTCCAGTCAAAAGGTCCCGGAGCAAAAACAGGATATTAAACCCTTTTCTCCTCTATTCCATGAACAGCCCCAGACTCGTGGATGCACCTTTCAGCTTTGTCTTGCGGGTTCAGCTCAGGAATACCGACCACCAGCGAGGACCTCCTGCTGTCCGCTGGGAGTTGGACACTGCTTTTACTTGGTTTGCACAGGAGAAAGCGAAAGGACAAAGATTCAACGTCGTGCTTATATCTCTGAGCGGGACAGAAGTCTATGGGGAGGGGTCGTCCTGAGGCAAACTGAGGTGAGGTAGAGCTCCTGTAGGCTTCCCAGCCTCACGAGGCCGTCTGCCTGTGTGTGGGGGTGCGTTCACTAAGCACTGGGCCACTTTCCCAGATGAGATTCTGTGCCGGAGGATAATCCTGATGAAAATGTCTTTTCCTCTTCCCCCTCATTTCATTCTCTCCGTCCATCTGTCCGTCCAGGCGGACAAACAAGCGGTGGGCCACGCGCCCTCCTCCTTGCCGGCCATTGTTCCCGTCTTACCTCCCCTCGTGCTACGATTGACAGACTCCTCGCTGACGTCTCTATCTCAGCCACAAAAGATACAAAACACAAGTGCGTCACTGTCAGTTTTCTAAAGGTCAACTGCTTTAAGTGAATCATAATCACGCCGCCAACTTCCTCCTTCGGTCTCTTGTCTAGGGCATTTTCTGCCACCAATCTCTCCACGTTCTCACTTGTTTTCTTCTGCCTCCTGAGATCCTGTCAAATGGGTCTGGGAACTTTAAAATCCTCCTTCCTTTTGGTGCCGGGGGAAGTGGCGCAGCGTCGTCTGCTATTTTAAGGCTGTTTTTTTCTTCTTTTCAGTCACTGAGGATGCGCTGCAGGCGCGCAGGAGGCAGTAAATGATGTTCCGCTGTCTGTTCAACCTTGAAGCTGACGATGGCAGCTCATTTATACGATAACATTAAAGGAAATAAAACTTCGGAAGAATATCCTACTGCCTCTTGATTGTTTCGCCGTAAGTGAATATTTTTATGCTTTGTTTTCTAGTTTGCTAATTTTGTTTCCCAGTGGATCAATGTTATTTTGTTGCTCTCACAAGTAAATTTCCCTGGTGAGGAGATAAATTTAGGGTTTAACTTCATTAAATGCCAACATTTTTCAGATCTATATTCTATTTGTTTAAATGCTTTTAGCAAAGTCTAAATACCGGTAATGTAGTTCTGTCTTTAATTCTCGACAGCAATCTTTTCTTTCCTTTTTTCTTCTCATTATGGAGGAAATGTTGAGTGCATGCTATAATAACAGAACAATCAAAACATGTGCTTTGTAAGTAAAACCAGTACGAACATTCTTTCCAGCCACGGGGCACGCTCACATGGGTGGGGGGGCGGTGGGACATGGGGATTCAATCAGGCTGAAGTCTGATGTTTCCATCTGATTTTACATTTTTATTGAATCAATAAATTAATACAACCACTCCTACAGCTTCCCAGCTGCAATCACGCCAAAAAAATGTCAGAAATGTATCGCTCACGCAGATACAAACCATTGGCCGCCGCTCCCCAACCTAAATATCTAATATCAGTTTATCCCTCTGCCTCCCCACACACACACCCTCCAGACCTCCTTTACAAATGGTAACCTTTATAAGTCGTGCAGCGGTGGTAGCGTTAAGCCCTACAGGCTCAATAGCACACATTCTGGGTTGAGCACAGGTCAGGACCATTTTCTGTCCTGGCTCAGCGGGTCTCCTGAGGTCCTCACAGCGGGACGCAAATGTAAGATGACACTGTGGTGGTGGGGGGAAAAAGGGAAGAAACAAAGAGAATGAGAAGAGAGAAAGAGAACAGTAGAGTGAGATTGTCAAGGACAGAGGGCGCCTAATTTAGCACAGCGTTAAACTTCAGCGCGGCGGTCCGACATGAGCCCAACCCAGCGAGGGTGTCTGTGAGCCGAAAGGAGGGGGTCTGAGGTCACAGACAGACAAACTGCCATATTTAGTGAAGGGGAGCACCCTGCAAATAGCCAGAGAGGGAGAGCGAAAGAGAGAGAGAGAGAGAGAAAGAGGGGAGGAAGGGAACGTAAAAGGGGGAGGAAATGCTTTCAGTACAGATATGGAGCGAACTTTGTCCACATTTAGCACTTTCTTGTCACAGAAATCAAAAACTTCATCAACACAGCTGCTTCCCTTCCATGAAAAACCCTGCCTGGACCGTCAGCTGTGTGTATGTGTGCGTGTGTTTTGCCTGAGACAGCCTTTTCTGGAGATCACACTGAAGTCACAAGTGGCTGCTGTAGCCACTGTCCAATGCTCCTGCAAAGCCATTAAAAATAGATTAATAATCAAGTCCATAGACTTATCAAGTTGTACTTATCCACCAACACAACCCTGTCATTAAAGGCATTTCGCCCTAAATACTTCTGAGAATGACGTATGAGCAGATGTGGCTATAACAACAAGCAATAAACCAAACCTTGAACGTAAATCTACTCCAAAGCCTCAAAAATCAACATGGAACACTATAGTATGTTTCTAATAGACTCTTTTAGACAGAAAAGTGGGTTATCATGAATCCAGCGTGATCACCATTTCCACATTGGATGCGATTGTTGTGATGATTGTGACCCTGGACCACCAATCAAATCAATTATCTTGGCACCAATCCCTTCGGCCCACGGTGACACCCGTCCCAGAGTTGGACATCCCATACCAGAGAAAACACTGACCCCACAGAACCTGTGCTGAGATGATGGATGAGTAATGTGTGCAGCCACAACAGGATGAACAGTAACCTGCAATAGTGGGAAAATGAAGCCACAGCAGTGCTACTCGTGGAATAACCAGGAAATTAAGGAACAGACTGAATTTGGAGGGCTTTTCTGGGACCTGTGTCATCTGCATGTATGGACATGAGTCGAGGCTGAATCTAAAAAGAATGAACACTCTAACAGATCTCCAAAGAATTAAACCTACTCCTTCCTGAATTCAATTGCAAATTAAAATAAATTGAAACAGAAGAGGTTAAAGTAATTTTGGCAATGAAAACCTGATCTTGAGTTGATTGTCATAACTGACAAAATAAGAGAAAGATAATAAATGTCAAATAAAGCTTAGAAAGTCGTGGAAGTAAATACCACTGTGTGTGTGTGTGTGTGTGTGTTCATTGATTTATATGTCACGAAATCGATTCGGGGAACACGTTATGTTATTGGTTTTAAAACAAAGCCCTTGT
This sequence comes from Takifugu flavidus, assembly GCF_003711565.1. Classification (NCBI taxonomy): domain Eukaryota; kingdom Metazoa; phylum Chordata; class Actinopteri; order Tetraodontiformes; family Tetraodontidae; genus Takifugu; species Takifugu flavidus. The sequence goes on from NC_079525.1 coordinate 6,694,547, forward strand.
TAGACCTGTCTGCTGCTCCTGCTCTAACTGATGACCTTGTTTGTTGGCTCTCTGCTCTCTCTAAAGTGCTTTTTGGACTCTTAATGTTGATTGTGGTATCTCTTAAAACAGTTAATTGCCCCTATTCCAGCCCCGCAAAGGTGCAGCTCTTACTCCTTTAAGAATTGTGACTTTGCTTCACCACTCATCTCTTGTTTATTCTGCCCTTGACCTTCTACTGAAGGGTGGGCGACAGAAAATGCATGTTTTCTTCCATCCTCCCATGTACTGAACACAATCGCTTTAATAGAAACTTGGCTGGAATCCATCGACATAAGAGGAATTAAACATTAATGAGACGGATGTTGTGTATATTGCCGTGTTCTGTGCTCTGTCGCCGAGCTGTATGAAACACCCGTGTTGGCCTGATGGCTGAGCAGGAATGATGCACACAGAGGTCAACGTCTATCTACTTTCAGCTCCGGGTCAGTGAAAAGACAGACAAGCACCCCTCCGCCCCCCCACGCTGACTTATATCTTGTAATTACCTCAGCCCTCACCAGGATTTGCCCCCATGTGTCTCTGCTGAAAACAACTCTTTGTCTCGTCGACTTCCAGTGGCATAAAGGGCATATTTATGCCACAGACCACACCAGCAGATGGTAACAGTAGCTGCTGGGACAAACATGCCCCCTCACATCCTTCAGCAACACTCAGCCTGATATAATGGAGATAACGCCGAATAACAGCAAATGGGAGACATCCATAACAACGTCTGGATGGCAGCGGGGAGTCGACTGTCAAAGGATTCACAGCAAGCCGTTTGTAGCAAGCTAAAATAAATCAAATTCGGGTATTTTTTTCTCGACACTAGGATCTACTGTGGTTATGCAAAAGCTACAGCAGTGTTTGCATAGAGCTACTTGCAGCTGTTTTGTAGTCACTTCCTGCAAAGGTACAGTCTTCTCACCAAATTCAGCATATTTGCCTAAAGAAAGGAGAACTTGAAACTAAAACTAAAGAAATTATTAGAAAAAAGATTACAGTGAGTAAAGTGGAGATGAAATGAGCCTGTGGGGCAGCGTTCTTCTATTCTGAACATCTGGGAAGAAAAGACCTCGGTGAGAATCTAGCAAAACAGGCGGCTACGCAAGGAGAAGAGGCCACCAATCTCCACATTCTCAGATCACTCTCTGCAACCTAAACTGACAGGAACTGAGTGCCAGCAAAGCCATTTGCTTCGACCTTGCAACTCAAGTCGCGAGCAGTGAAAAGAGAGAGAAGAATAATGAAATCATTGACAAGAGGAGGCGAGGGATGAAGAATGGAGGAGTTGTTGACACAGGAAATAGAAGAGGGTTGGATAATATGAGAAAAGTGGAAGAGAGAGGGATGGGAATTGTCCAAGTGCAAATTATAACATTTAGTGCATGAGCTATCATTGGTTAGGTGGGATTGTAGGTGTCCTGTGCTTCCTCCTTGAAGGAGCGTCTTTCTTTCAGAAGCCTGTTTGGACGGCTGCAGCCACACAGCAGCGCAGATGCAGCCTGACAGACTGTTTGTCATCCGTCCGTCTGCCTTCAATGGAAAACTCCTCATTTTGAGAAAGCACCATTGTTTGCCTTCCTGCCCAGTTAAAGGAGATTGATGCCACTGACGGACAAAACTGACACAAAACGGCTTCATCAGAGCTGCCCGACTGGACTGGGGGGGTGGGGTGAGGCGACAATTGATCCAGTTCGGATAATGAAAACAGATAAAAAGGGAAACATAAAAGGAGCACAAGGTTATGTTGGTGCAACTATTGTGAAAGATCGAGAAGCAACAGATTATGGTGAGAATCTAAAGCCACTGAAGAGGAAACAGTGGGGAAATGAACAATGCCAAAGAAAATTTGTTTTGCAAATGGAATCAAGGTCAGACGGAGAAACTTGCATTTGGTGAGTTCCTATTCAGGAGCTCTTGATAATACTGTCAATTCTCCTAAATTTACATGTCAGCCAGCGTCAGGCGGCAAGGCCAGCACACGTGAAAGGGTGTGTGAAAGACAGCTGCAGGAGGGAGACACGTGTGTTCTTAATCAAATCTGGCAAAAGATGTGAGCTTCATCTGCAGGGATAGGGTCTGTGGACTTCACACTTTCAGACACATGACTGTGTCCAAACCCCCCCCCCCCACACACACACACACATACCCACACACATACCCACACACATCCACACACACACACACACCTCCTTGACATGAATTTGTCAGTTAATCTTTTGTTCCCTTCATTCAGGTATCAACTATTTATAACCCAGATAAAGCATCTTTTAGGGTTTGTTTTTTAGCTCTAACGCCCGGTCATAAAGCCCTCACTGTCTACTCAGTGGTGACACAGCAGCCAGTTCTAACATTGGAGCAATTCAGACAAGTTTGAACGAGACGTGAAATTCCCAGAAAGAGCTAATTGTACAAGATGGTACATCGTGCACTGAGGTTTGGGCTGTCATCAACTCTCTCGCTGCGTCGGAGTTGGCTCCAGGTCTTCGGAGGCCTATTTTACTGTCTGAATCTGTCATGGTCCACATTAAACCGCGAGGTCTGTGTCGAGCCATCGTCCTTGTGGAGATGCTTTTAACTCTACGTGTGTGTTTGGAGACCAGGCCGAGCTACAGCCACAGGTACAAAATGAGAAAGCTCCTGTCAGGCCCCACACACGCACTCAGAGAACACTGCGGTAACTAAGCCCATCCACTGACAATAAACCCAGACATCGTAACGCTGCCCTGCTCAACATTTTAGGGTCCCTCAATGAAAAGTAGCCGTATTCAAAGGTTTTGCAGCAAGAACAGGCATTGGAAACATTTTCTGTGCGACCCCCACACACCGCACTGTCTCTTTGCATCATTATCACCGTGAAGTGAAAAGGCCAGCATTCCCACCAGATGAGTTCTGCTGTGCTGAAAGGCGGGGGGTCTGGGATGGCAACACTAGCTCCGGGACTCCACTGCCTTCTGTGCTACATCAGAAGTTCTTTTGTGGCTCCCTTTTTTCACTGTGTATCCAGAATTTTCTTTCTTGACCACTGTGCAATCAGCTTGTGCTCAGATATGAGCTAACTTGAGCCCTCCTGTGCCCACACCCACCTGGGAGCCCTGATCAATACCTGGCCTCTAAATGGACCCTATTTCCCATGGGAAATAAGAAATGGATTGAGTGGGCGATGGGGTGAGAGTTGACTCAACAGCGACAAAGATGATGGGTTTTTTGTGTCAGTGAGAAACATGGTCGCCTGGGGGCGGAGAGAGATTTACTTGTGACGAGGTGATGCGGGGAACTTCCATTGGGTGAGGGGATCCAGCATTTGCCTATGGTTGGAGTTTCTTTTTGACAGAGGTAGGGTAGGCCACACTGGTGCAGTCCAGGGTCTACGCAGGTATACAGGGTATACAGGGTATACCCACTTAGTTCTTAAGTAGTAGTGCATGTACCCACTTCTAAATGTCCCCTATGTGCACCATTGTAGTATCTGTAAGCTAATTTGCCTTGTTTCCCCTTGGATGGTGAAATCCTGACCCACCATGCTCTAGTGCATAGATGTCAAACTCTGGCCCGTGGGCCAAATTTGGCCCGCAATGTAATTATATTTGGCCCACGAAGTCATACCAATAGACTGTTAGAGCTGGCCCGCCGGTATTATCGCTGAAACCACATGTGCTGATACTACAAATACCAGAATGCTCTGCTGGTGTTTTGGTATCAAAATCCACACTCTACATCAGTTGATGGTGGTAATGCACCAGTATGTGGCATGCCAACCACAAAGAAAGAGGAAGTAGTCATAGTGACCTTATATGCTAATGCTAATTCTGGCACTGCACTCCCCCTCTGAAAAATGATTAAAGGAAGGCCGGAAATAGGACCTTTCTGAACAGGTAGGAGGCAGAATATCTCTTTAGCTATGTAAAAGATAGACCTGTCTGTCTTGTATGTGGGGCCAATGTGCATTACAAGGAGAACAACAGATGTCACTATAAAACACAACACCAAGACAAGCACAAACACCTGGAAATGACTCCAATGTGCCAGAAAGAAGAAGAGATGAAAAGGCATTACATTTACATTACATTAACTTACAATGGCGTTGATTACTGTTTAAATTTAAAAGAGAAGAAATGAATGCCAGTGATATGTTTTTTTTAATTTGAATTTCGATTTTGCATGTGTGCAATAATAAATTATATATTGTATTGTGTTAAGCTTTACTTTTTCCCTGTTCAGTTAAGCAAAACTAGTTTGGGTCCATACCAAAAGGTTCCGTGTTATAGCTGGAGGAAGATTTTTTCAATAAATATCAATGTTGGCTTGTGACTTTGTCCCAGTTTTGAATTTTGGCCCAATGGGTATTTGAATTTGACACCTCTGTTCTAGTGGCTCTAGAGCCTCTAAAAGCTAGTTGCTCCCCTTCTTCACTGATTGGTCAACGTTAGGCATGAGGGCTGATGAGCCAATCAGAGGCAGTCCAGGGCGGGTCATGCCGAGGACAATACTGCTACCCGACAAATTCCCTTTTATGAGTTTACTGCAAATGTTCTGCATTTACAATACATAAAAAACAGGTAGAAGATACGAAGGTAGGTACGAAGAGAGCTCTTCAAACACAGTTACAACCATCCTTGCAAATCTGTATCAGCCAGCACCTTAGCTCATACTAACGATGCTACACCGGGGCAGTTCCATAAACATTAGCTCAACACTCAAACTTCCTCTCCCACCCACGTCAGAGAGGACGCTGACAGTGACATTTTTTTTAATTTAAGGTGGAATATGAGCGAGAAAGAATTGTCAACTTCAGATTTGAAGTATTCAGTTAGAATGTTTGTCTTGTGTTGAACAGATCTTACATTCTGCTAGCGTGACCAGATATACCTAAACTACCTTAAAACTCCAAAACAGCTGTTCAGAGACAGTTTAGAAAAGGAACTACTGACCTGCCAGGTGAGGGATTGTTAGTGTGTCTTTATTTTTACTTATTCAGATAGGTTCACTCAGAAGGCACGGTCCAAAATCCTTCCTCCCTAAAATCAAGCAGCAGCAATTATGTGACACTGGGCAAAACCGACTGACTAGTTTGGGGTAAACTAAATTTTCATGTTGAGAATCTACCCACCTCTCCGGGGGGACGACTACAGCACTGAGAAGTCACATTTGCCGACGTAGGAAACCTTTCACTCATGAAGTGACGTTTCAACAAACGTTTCTCACATTTTGAAAAAAATGCCGATGTCATGAACATTAGTTGCGAACATCTCGCCAATAACCTGGATGAACAGCAGGGAGAAGACCGGGACTGATAATGAACACAAGCGCTGTGTGCTGCCGTGTTCATGTGCTGAATTAAGACAAAAAGGAAATTTGGCAAATTTGCACCAAAAATGTCTTTTCTCATATCCATTTATACAAGAAGCATCAGGCTGCAGTGCTCCCAAAAAGTTACAGAGATCAATACCAAGAACTGTGAGGCAAACAGGTGCAATTTTCTGTATTTGTTGTACATGTATGCCTTATTTTCGCTTTTTTAGAGGTGCCCCCAGGTCAGTATTTGGAACATCCACAACCCTAAAAAGCAGCAGAGATCCCATGAGGTGGCCTGAGATACACCATCTCCAACCTGACCAAGGCCAACTGTCTATGTCCACCTCCCAAATTACAACCTCATCCTTCCAGTGATGTATAAATATCCACCCCCCTCCTCTACATTACAGAGGGCAATGCCACGGGGGGCTTTCCAAATACCCCTGCCCGCAATAAATGATTCAAAAGCAGAGCAGAGCATCTCCTCTTACCCATCTGTGCCTGTGTCGAATATCTTTAGAGGCTCATGGTGGATGAGAGTCCTGCTGATCAGCTTGTAGTCTAGTGCTGCAGATGAAGCCGCTCTGCCATCGCATCGGCGATGCTGGAGGGGGGGCCGGGGGGGGGGGGGAGGTCTCGGTGCGTTTACGCCACCGTCTCCTCGCAGCGGTCACCCGCGACGATTGTCCCGAGTGAGACTTCTGTGGTGGCTGTGGTGATGCCGGAGCCTCCTCTCCGGCTGCTGGTGTTGACTCTCCGGGAACCTGAACGGGGGTTCGGTCAGAGGAAGCTGCAACAACGGTTGGAAAAAAAACAGAAAAGAACCGGCCGATCTGCTTCGGATGATGAGCCACAAACGGTGCGCCAAAAGGATGGCGATGGGCAGACGAGGATGGACGCGGGGATGATCAACTATCTGGCGTCCTATTCGTCGTTTTCTGTCGTGTTTACGAGCCGCTCTCGCCTCCTCCCTCGCGTCTTCTCGGGTTCTCTCGCTCCGTGATGCGGCTGCCTGTCTTCCGTCCTCCGCGCTGCGCTTTGCGCTCTTTGTGACGCCTTTTCCGCTCCTGCGAATGATCTCCCCCTGCGTTCTCTCCTCTCTCACCTCTTTTCCATCACCCCCATGTCTCTCTGGATTCAGACAGGCTGCAGGGAACAGGAGGTGGAGAGCAAAATGTGTGAGGGGGGCAAGTTTCAGAAAGCAGCGGCAGCGAAGGAGGAGCTCGGGGAGACGGACGCTCCTCCCAGTAATGGCGGGGGGGCGCACCAAAAACACGAGGGGGGTGCTGCGGGGTGCAGAGGCTTTTACAGACAAACTCTTGTCAATATTCCCGTCATGTCTTCTGTGATTCCCTGAAAACTAAATGTGTCCAAGTTCTGCAGAGCTAAAAATAGGCTCCTGTGACCAACGCAGGAGCCCCCGTCAGGCTGTAATGCACACTGCATACTTGACATTTTTAGGCGTAAAATACCTCCCCTTTTGTCAAAAAGGGTTCAAGAATACAAGCATTTGACTCTATCTGTGCACCGCAATTCAAAGAAATGCAGCTACAAATCTAAAACACGGTAATATTTAGGAATAAAAGCAGCTTTTAGGCTTTTAGTGTAAAAATATGAACGCTGCGTTTTACTTGCGATATGCGATAAGACTGACACTGAGATGTAAATGGAGGTTAGACTAATCTTTAAACACCGTTTCCTGTCTTTTTAGTGGCATTTTTAAAGCATCCTGCTATTTTTATAGGGATAAAAATAATTACAGATGTGTAGTGGACCATTTTTATCCCCCCTCTAAATTCTTTAACTTTAATAGTGAACCTAACAGCTGACTCTTTGTAACCTGAGCAGGAACAGAAACAATTTCTACACTTTTAGTTGCAGCTCACGAAGTGCTGTTGAGTCCTATTTACTACAATTGGCACAAGTTTGTGTCAGGTTCTGGTTCTATTTGTGCTAATTACACAGCAGAGGACCTGCACAGACCTGTGGCCACATTCTTCCTACCAAGTGTTCTGGGGTGAGAGCTGCCAGTCAGAGCTTGTTTGCTCTGCACTGAATCCAGCTGGATATTCGGCCTCCAGCAGTGCGACATCCCTCGTGTCAGGGTGAGATCGTCAACCTCCGTGCCTCCGTTTGTTTTCCCACCGAGCGGCCAGCAGCAGAGAGGCTGGAGGGGGGCTTCAAGCACCACAAATCGAGCCTTCCTTCCGTTTTAATCAAATATTAATAACAGGCTGTCAACACATCTGATGGCGACACAGAGACCATTGAGTTACGATGTCAGTGAAAAACCTGGGCCCATTACTCCAGTCCGGATCTTCAGTCTGACTGAAGAGATCAAATGCAAGACTCCATGTGCAAGGGAAGCAATTCTGTTAACTCAGGCTGACAGCGAAGCTTTGAATTGTTGCAGAGAAATAGAGTCCAGACCAAAGGCTTTACAGTGATAAGATCTGGAGTCAAATTATATGATCCAAAGAGCTTGAGGCGAGCTTGCAGAGGAAGGGGGTGGGGTGTGGACAGGCATTCGACTGTAGGTGTGACCGGGATCCAATCAGGCGGAGTTCAGTCATCTTTTATTGCAGTTTTCACCGAGAAACGTAATTTTCTCTCATTAAATACCATCGTAAACAAAGACTGAAACCAAGACTGGACATGACTGCCTCCTCCAGGACAGATGAAACTGTCTCTGGGTGATGGTAATCAGAGGACTAGCTCCTCCTCTCACCATTAGCTTTCTTCCCAGTAAAAATACGAACCAGCTTTGGTGGGATAAAAAGGATCAATATGTTACATTATTCCTCCTGAAAGGATCAACACTGCCGCCCCAGCTTCAAAGCGAGGCATAAGGCACCACAGGAAGCAGTCAGAACTTATTGACAGACTAAACATCAGCACAGCCAACAGACACGCTGTCATGTCTCCTTCTTTCCACCCAAAATCAACGCACAGACATAAAAAATAGTTTGCATTTACCTGTTTTTCCCTCTGCAGTGTCCCATGAGCAGTCGGCAAAGATACAGCCTCCAGGTGAGTCAACTAGATCTAATCACTTAGAAGACAAGTGCTCCAGCCTCCTGTGAACGTGCTGCACCTTCACGCCCTGAGCTAACTGTAAAACTGCGCAGGTTAAAATGAACAGCTAGCTCACCAGAAACAGGAAGATCAGAGATGTGTTTGTGCTGTAAAAGGATGGTGCTTAATATGTCTGTTATCGCATGTGCGGTTTACAACTGGCCACTGTTCTCGATATGTAACCGAAACCCATTTAATAGTGCCTGCTTGGTTGATAAAACACACTCTGCATCACATTTGCAAAACTAATGATTAAGAGGACCATTGTGGCAAATATAGTGGGACCAGCATGCGCAATCCTTGATGTTACTCCACGCTGCTCGTGCTTTCACGCACCAACTCCACTTCAGACTGGCTGCAACATGTTGTGAGTGACATAACTCAGGTTTGATTGATGGTGTTTGAAGATGCTGCTTAGCCTAACCACGCTCTACATCACCGTCCATTAGCGCAGCGGTCAGCTGAGAAGAGAAGACAAAAATGGCAGCCGATGCCCTTTACATATGCTAAAAAGGGAAAAGAAAGTGGTAAAGTGAAAAGCTTGGCGCCTGAACGTGAGCCTGATGTGAATGTTTCAGGGACAGTGTTTACCCAGAGCTCCCTCTGAGGTCGTCCATCAGCCAAGCGTCCAGTATGAACACAGCGTGTTTATCCAGTACACAATCCTCAGAGCTCGTCTCCCAGTGTGCAGCGGAATAACACAGCAGTGAAATGGAATCATGAGAAACACAGTGCAGGATGTTGGATTGTGCGTCTCTTCGAGCAGCTTTTCCAACGTGCACTTAAACATCAGCTCTTCACCACCAGTTCAACCTCTTATCATTCCCCACCCTTCCCAGTTCCCTTCAGTTCCTACAGGGAACCATAAAATGACCCGAACTCCCTTCAACAATTAGGTCACGGCCTCAGCGGGAGGGAAACTCCAATTACCCCTAAAATGAGCAATTAGTAAGGCGGCCTGTGTCAGCGTTGATTGGGAGCAATCCTGCATTACAGTAAAGCCTCAATGTGGCGATCAGAGGATTTAATAAAAATCGTTTCCACCCCCACTTATTAGTCGTGTGTTTCTTATCACTGCTTTCATTAAGCCAATTATAGTTTTATAACAGTGAGATGTTCATTTAAAGAATGAGATTAAGTCCAGGGGTGACTGCGCAGTGATTGGTGGTGCAAGTACCCCCACAGACCGCTGCTTCATGAAGCTGTGGGTACTTTTTGTTGGATTAAAGTGGGAAAAGAAAAGCAGTGTGCAACGGTGAAGGACTGACACAGAGATAGAAGGGAGCTGAACCCTCAGCTCCTCTTGCTGTGCCACCCCACCACCGTTAACGTGACGCTTGGTTGTATTTTTACTTTACTGTGCAGTGAACGCACACTCCCTGTGTAAAATCAACAGAAAGGCATCAGAGCTGACACATTGTAATTGTAAGTGCAACAAATACACAGATATGCTTCAGTTACAGATAAACCAGTATTTCCAACCATATCCTTTCAGCCCATTTGAGATCTTTTGGTCTTTTCATATGGTAGAATTTAGCCACCCCCGAAACCAGCTCTGTGTTTTTACATTTGATTACAATCGGGATTACACTGTATGAACTGTTTCTTGTGTCCAGCATTGGCTGCAGAAGCAAAAACACAACTTTCCTGCTGATTACAGACTTTCTCTCTGTAATCAGTGTCTGATGAGACCTTTGCATCCCTGAGTCCTTCCTCCATGATGACATAGCGGTAGCGTCACCCTGATCACTTCTTTGAAAGCCTGTCCCTTCTTGATCCACGGGCCCCCTCAAGATCCACTTGTCTTTCTACTGTGGTCCAAGTCCACCTTGTGTGCTCTGTCCATCGCTGTGGTCACTTCCCCACAGACGGTAAAACTGACTGAAGTCCACGTAAGGCAGGACCCTGCCCGTCTCGTCGGGCTGCGCCGCCTGGCTGCCTCTCTGGCGGAAGAGGCTTCCGTCCCCGGAGCTGGAGCTGGAGCTCTGCGTCTGGGTGTTCGTAGACTGGAGGGTGGCAGTGGGGCTCTGGCTGCTGGGAAGAGGGGCAGAACAGAAGAAGGAAGGGGAGAAAGGTGGTTGGTCGGGGGTGGTGGATGTCGAGACGGGTATGAGGGTGGGGACAGAGGAGCACGCAGAAATGGGACCCACAGAGGAGACGAAAGGATCTGAGAGACAGGACAGAGAGGTGGAGAGAGGAAGAGGATGGGGATGAGGAGGGTTGGAGGAAAAACACAAGAGGGAATTGGAAAGAGGAAGATGAGGAAGAGGATGGAGGGGGTACAGAGGGACTTCAAGTATGGGCTGCAGAATATCCACGTGGGATTGGTGGGTGACGTGCTGGGACATGCTGAAGGGTCAATAGAATGAAGCGGCGGGCAGACGGTGGATATCAGCACGTTGGAGGGCAACGAGGAGGAAAAACACACGCGAATCAGAAAGTGAGCAGCAGCAAGATGGAAAGAATTTCTGCTGGAAGGCGTGGAGGCGATTAAAGAAAAGACCGTGAGTACAGATCATGACGAGTTCTAACAGCACCACTTTTTAATATTCAGCTTGACTCGCCAACAAAAGCTCCAAAACAAAAGGCTGGACTGTATAATTACAATCAGGTCTCTGCGTTTGAAATCATCAGGCACCTGGAGTCCTCGGGCATTAACCGGAGGCCAAGGGAAACCTGGGAAACGTGCAAGCGAGCCATATCAATCCGTAACCTCAGACAATCGAATGGATAATTTCACTTCAGCCATAGAACAGACAGCATCCTCATGTTGACATTAACTTGTCGGAGCATTTTAGGTCTCTTTTAATATCTGACTACATCCTACAATATTGGTTTTTCCTTCAAACTGTTGCTAGGCAACAATACATGACAACTTATCTAAGCACTCAAGTGTATGAGGCACAAATTCAGCTTCAGGCATTCAATCTGTCATTCTGATGACAGTAAATGCAGCTGGTCAATTTATATTTGTCATAGCTACTTCCTGTTGACTGAACTCGAATGTTTGTCCTGAATAAGTCGGAGGTTAAATGGTTCAGATCACTGATAACTGGTGAACAAAAGCAAATTAACAGAGTTTAAAAAGGCAGGATTGTTTGTGACAGATGGTGGACATGGTTACGGTTCCAGATATAGTTTATCGTGAATACTATACACATACTGACACTTAAAATCCTCTATATGATCACATCCCATTTTCAAATCATAATATTTTAAATAAATAAATCCAGTAGCAGGAAAAAGTATGGGAACCCTTCACAATGACTTGGATTTCGGCATAAAAAGGTCATAAAAGGTGTCACACCCACAGACTGTTTAACACTAATATGGCCCAAAAAGTCAGCCAACCTGGAGTCAGCATTCTGAGATTGGAGGGGCCCTGTCCTATAAAGACACACAACAGTTGTGAGTTTGCTGTTCTCAAGAAGCTGTCAGGACCAATAGGTGACTTGCATGATGTTGAAAATGGTTCCAAAAGTATCTCTACAAGCCCCGATGTTCACGTGACCACGTAAGACAGAGTCCAGTGCTGTTTCTACTCTCCCTAGACGTGTTCGTCTCACAGTGACGACTGCACACGCTCGGCACAGATAGGATCACATGCTAACATCTCTGTTGACCTAGCTAAGTAAAAGATTAAACAACAATGGAACCGGTGCAGCACAAACCATCAAAGCCTCACCCTAACCTTGAGATATGGTGGAGAGGCATCACTGGTGGAGGGGCTCGGATACCTCAGGGCCTGGACGAATTGGCTTGTTGATGCAAAAAATTAATTTCCATGTTGATGGAGAGATTTTGACCATGTGTCCATGGTTGTGACTTGAAAGAAGATCAATTTTTATGATCAGCTGCAATGTCTTAATTCACCGATCTGACCAATGATGTCATTGTTGTTTTGAAACACAGATTCTCCCACTATGTAGCTTGTAGATGGTTCATGTTTAATCTGTCTCATTTACTCTGAAGAAGTTCCACTGCACCAACATGTTTGTTTGCTTGTGACGGTGTTACTGGTTAATGATTCAAGTTTTGAAACCCTTTATTGTTCATTACATAGTCACAGGCTGAAAGCTGAAATGCCACAAAGACACAAAACACAAAGACATGATTGTTTTTTGCTTTAAACTGACAAAACAGACAGTTGACACTGGTGTAAATGATGGGTTTTTATGTCTATGTGGCATTTATGTTTTGCTCCTTGCCATTTTGGAATGACCTCTAAGGGTCACTGATGTTTAACCTTTTCATCTCAGTCAGTTTGGGACAAAAATTGTTAAACATGGCCAAAAAGAAACACATGGTCTGCCAACTACACATAATGGTAAGCTATTTTTTGGTGTTAGCTTTTCTTTTGGTGTTAGTGTGGAAGACAAAACTCGAAGAGCGTCAGCCGCAATCGATCATACGTCTCTTTCGTGTCTATTTAAAGCAGTGTTTTTCAACCACTGTGCCGCGGCACACCAGTGTGCCGTGAGATATTATCAGGTGTGCCGTGGGAAATTATCAAATGTTTGTGCCTGTGCGGTCTAGCACCTGGCAGAGTAACCATGTAGTACTCTTCCATACCAGTAGGTGGTGGTAGGTAGCTAATTGTTAATTGCATTGTGCTTGGAGACAAGCGAATTAGTGACGCATCAATGCCGCGGCAGGTGACGTTTACGGTGGCGTTGTGGATAGCGGGACAGCGGTGAGAGTGATGGATAAGTTTTTGAAGAGAAAAAATTCTGGCTCTGAACTGGACCCTGGACAAAATCCAGACCCAGATGAAGGCCCCAGTATGAGTGGAGGTCAAAAGAAAGCAAAGACGGTGACGTCGAGCAAAGTTTCTGGCGCGAGGCAATACAACGAAAGCTATCTTTCATTTGGATTTACTTTTACCGGAGATGCAACGGCGCCAACTCCATTGTGTTTGGTATGTGGTGAAAAGCTCTCCAACAGTGCTATGGTCCCAAGTAAGCTTAAACGCCATCTCCAAACGAAACACCCTTCACTTCAAAATAAAAATGTTGAGTATTTTGTTCGCCTGTGTGAACACACAGAGAAACAGGCAGATTTCATGAGAAAAACTACAAAGGTAAACGAGCGAGCCCTTAAAGCTAGCTACCACGTCACTGAACTTGTGGCTAAATCAAAAAAGTCCCACACTGTGGCAGAGAAATGAATACTTCCCGCCTGCAAAGCCATTGTAAACGAGATGCTCGGACCCGTAGCGGCTTCGTCCCTCTCTCAGATAACAAGATGTCTGCAGACATCGAAAGTGTGGTTTTGGACAAGATCCGTATCAGTAAGAACTTTGCGTTGCAACATGATGAGTCAACTGATATAAGTGGACAGGCTCAACTCTTGGCTAATGTGCGTTTTGTGGATGGAGACAAAATCAGAGAAAACTTTCTATTTTGCAAGGCTTTGCCAGGAAAAACAACAGGAGAGGATTTTTTTCGGGTTACATCAGAATATCTGGAAAAAGGAGGACTTAAGTGGGAAAACTGACGGAGCTGCAGCCATGGTCGGACGCACCAAAGGCTTTGTAAGCAGAGTGAAGGAAAAAAACCCAGATGTGATCATCACGCACTGTTTTTTACACCGCGAAGCCCTCGTTGCCAAGACTTTACCAGCAGACCCCGTTCCTGTGTTGGATGATGTTGTGCACATGGTAAACTTTGTGAAGTCACGACCTGTGAAAAGTCGCATTTTTGCGGCTTTGTGTGAGGAAATGGGAGCGGAGCATAAAGCCTTGCTGTTCATACGGAGGTGCGATGGTTGTCGCGCAGCAAGGTGCTGGCCCGCGTGTATGAGCTGCGAGAGGAACTTAAAGTTTTTTTGACAAATGAGGGTTCCGATTATGCAAAGCTGCTTGCATGTGATGAGTGGTGTGCAAGGCTGGCATACCTGGCAGATATTTTTCATCATCTGAATGAACTGAACACACGAACGCAAGGCCGAAATGAAAACCTGCTTACAAGTACAGATAAAATAAATGGATTCCGTTCAAAGGTGCAACTCTGGCAGCAACATGTGGAAAGTGGCAATCTTGAAATGTTCCCACTCACCAATAAATGGCAAGATGTTAATATTGCTGCACTCTGTGAGATAATAGTTAAACATCTGAAAACTCTTGAGGAGAAGGTGTCATTTTATTTCTCTTCAGCCTCCACAGAGTGCCTTGACTGGGTTAGGGACCCATTCAGCTCAGCATCAGCTGTTGGAAAGGACATGACTTTACAGGAGCAGGAGCAACTAAGTGAACTGAGACAAGATCGTGGTCTCAAGCTGAGCTTTGCTGATCTACCTTCGGACAGTTTTTGGTTGGCAGCTGCAAAGGAGTTCCCAATGCTGGCCAACAAAGCTATTTTAACACTGCTCCCATTTTCCACAACATATCTGTGTGAGGTGAGCTTTTCAAGCCTGACTGCTGTAAAAACTAAAAACAGAGAAAGACTGAGAGCTGTGGAGGAAGAGCTTCGTGTGTGTCTTTCATCGATTCCTGCCAGTATATCAGCTCTGTGTTCATCCAAACAGGCCCAGGTTTCACACTGAGTGAGTAAAAAATGGAAAGATTATAAAATACCTTTTTCGTTTTGTTTACTTGATTCCTATTCAAGACACTATAATATAACATAATTCTTCAGTGTTAAAATAAGCTTTTTTCTGCTGGTGGTGTGCCGCGAGATTTTTTCAATGAAAAAAATGTGCCTTGGCTCAAAAAAGGTTGAAAAACACTGATTTAAAGGACTGTGGCTGGATGGAGCACAAAGGAATCACACAGAAATATGCATTCATGTAAATAAGCACAGCAGTAGAGTTCAGAGCAGTTCACCGCTGGCGTGGTGTGAGAGATGGAAAATCTTTCAGAAGGAGGATTAGGAAGTGGATATTATAAATATTATCATAAATAGTTTTATAACACAAGAAAAAAGCTGGCTGACATCAGGCCGAGCAGGAGAGGTTTATTCTGAAGTGGAGTAAAGGTGAGCAGGAACCTTAAAGAAGACAAAGCCAACTCACCCAGGAGTCGGAGTGCCTTCCTCCAGTGTGGAGGCCGTGTTGGTTCCATTGGTGAGAGTACTTTGGGAAGGCATGACCAGTGAGAGTGTCACACTGGTTTTACTGGTGCTTTGGCTGTTGGAGTAGGGCACTGAAACTGGGTATATACGGCCACCTGACCAGAGAGAACAAGGGGACAGGACCTGTTTGTTAACCAATCTGTTTCAAGTCATGACAAACTGATCTGAGAACTAAGCACTTTTAGAAATAACCCGGACTCTCTGGTATGTTGGCTCTACAAAGTATTCTTGGCTGCAGGCCTTCAGATAGCTTCTAGATAAGTAGGTTTTGTAGAAGCTGTCTGTACAGCTATGGAAGATAATGTAATAATATTTGATTCTCATAAATCTCGTTTCACCACGGAAGGACCGTTGTTTTAGTATGCTACGTGGAGCTGTCCCTGACAGCCGTTCCTACCCTGTGTGGGCGTGAGTGCACCATCAGCCAGAGGGTAGTTGATGGTGCGTATGAGCAGTGTCATGTCCTCATGTCGAGAACAGTACACTGCCCTCTGGCGGCCAGACACGTACACGTCGTGGTGCAGGCGTTTGACGCGGTCCACCACTGACTGAGCCGCTGCCTCGATACTAGCCTGCTGGGCCAGCTCTGCTGCTACCATGGCAACTATTTCCTACAACAATGAGGAAATAGCAGGGAGTGATAGACAGATTACAAAGAAAATCAATAAATGACATCATATCGTGACCGTATATGCATAAACACAGTACGACGTGCTGACCTGGTTGACCTGTTCAGGGCCGTGGGCAGACTCCAGCGCAGTGATGAGACCCTCTGACATCAACACCAAGAAGCCAGAGATGTTGTCCAGAGACTGACTGCCATGAATCTCGGGCTCTGAGACGATTGGCTTGGTCTTGGCCGCACTGATGGTGCAGGAGATGCGGAGAAGAAGAGGAGACAAAGGGCAAGAAGATAAAAGACATCAGTACATTTAACCTAAAAGGGAAAATCCCAATAATCAAATGTACACTTTCTTTATCTCATTACCTACCACTCTCTCTCTCCATTTTCTGCCATTTGAAATTCTATTAAAGTTCTGTTGTGCATTTACTTGTACTACTAATCTGGATTACTCAAATATTTGCTGGGCTGGACTGCAGACAGAGACAGGAAATGAGAAGTGTGGGAAAGGGAAGCCAGACTGTGGTATTTCAAGAGGCTGGGCTGAAAGAAAAATGATGGACTGGAACACGGTCAGATCTGATAACTACACCTGTACTATGAAAGCAGAACCTCCACTGTGCTGATTGAACCCCGTTAATGCCAGACAGCCACAAACAGATTCTCCTTTAACCATTCAAGTACAACGCCACACATTTTGATTCAATTATTAAGAGCGAGGAGCATAATGAAGCAGGTGAATAATTAGCCTTAGCAAGGGACCGTCTTCCTTCTCTGTGCTGCTCTATTCCATTGTGGTAAAATCTCTATTCTCCTGGGGGTTTTTTTTCTCCAAGCAAGAGTGACTGAAAAGAAGTATGAATATCCATAACTCCGAGGGGACGTGTCCCTGACAGGGCCGCTCGTGTGATACTGTGATAAAAGAGTCCTGCAAATACTCATATTCAGGCCCAATGAACACGGCTCTGTGCAGCTCCTACACTAATCCAACACAGGAGTCCATACAGCACTAAGAACCATTCTATTCTTTTAAGTCTGTTACTAAGAATAGATCAGACCAAGGGAAAAATATGCAAACTGCACATCTTAACACGGCAGCAGCGCCCCCTGTAAGATCACGACTCCTCTCATCAAAGAAGCTGGATATTTAGTGGAGCTAAATGTCAGTTAGTGCACAGATGCACTAACCACGGCTGCACAATCAAGGACGCTCACAACACCATAGACGCAGAACCTGAGCTTGAATGGAGCCCAGGAGGTATACAGATGGATGAAGGTGGATATAGATATCTGTGTTTGTGTGTGTGTGTGTGTAGAGAGACGTTACCTAAGTAAGTCAATGTCGTTGTAGTTTAACTTCACCCGGTAGTCTCCGAGTCTCCTGGTGCTGGTCTGACCTGCAATCTGACCCGCCTGCCTCACGCGAGCTGAATCCACACCTGCGTGATGGTGAAGTGGTCAAACACACGGAGAGAATCAGCATCAACGGCGGTTTGAGAACTGCAGGAGGTGAACGGATGGATGAGGTTTAGAATGTGAGGGAAAGAATGAAGCAATGAATGAGGAAGAGGAGAAGTGTGTTTGGACAAAGCATAGACGCACAGAGGTCACCTTCAGCTGGATAAATGGAATAAACGCTATTTCAGTTAAATCAGCCAGGGAAGTGCCAACAGCATAATTATGTGGACTCCTGACTGGGGAGAGAACAAACAGCAGCGGGCAGCCCAGCTTCCTCTCCTGATGGAGTTTATTCACCATTACTGGGGACTTAACACAGGTGTCAGGCTTCAACGACCACTTCTTCTGCAAGGATAATGAGAATGTCTACATTTGCTGTAATAGGTAAGTCCTACATTACTGGACCATTAGCTGCAGTGCAGCAACTGTTCAAAGTGTCTGTTTCCTTCCTCTAATGATGAATATCCAGCTGAGTGCAAAGAACACAAGTGCAAAGAACACAATTTGGTTCTAAATGCAAAAAGCTTAGTTTGAGTTGCAGAGGGCAATTTTTCAGAGGTTAGGAGATCCAGTTTATCTGTCTCACCCAGGGCAGCGAGTCTCTGCAGTTCATCCTCGCTGTCGGTGTTGTGAGGCCGGCCGATCTGGAGAACTTGGTTCTGGCCATCGCTGCTGGACTTGCACAGCAGAGCCCGGTTGGTACCTGAAATCCCAGTCCGATAGAAAATGAATTCAAAGACAAGATGTAATTCTTTGCTTATTGTTGGGTTCTAATTTTAGAATGGCTCATTGAGCTGGGCCTCCACCACACCACCTCCACAACCCAGTTTGGTTCAGCAGCGAGCCCTCCTTCCCTCTCCCTGCCCTCTCCATGTGGGGCCCAGAGGTCGACTACCAGGAAACAAAGCCTCTTCAGTCTTCTAAAGGTTTTTTTTTTTTTAACATTGTTGGTATTAGTGTCAGCTTTTCTAAAATCTAATCTCTGAAGCATCATTCAATACTTGTAGGCATTTTCTTGCTAAAGAATTGCCACACATTTTACCCCAAAATTCCTTAAAAATGATCCACAGTGTTAATGCTCATATATGCAAACCTGTCATTGCTCCATATGTGGAAACAACATCACTCCTGTGTGTTATTTGTGATCATTGTCCTCCACGCATTCCACACAATTCCCACTGTATCAAATTATGGGTTACTTGACCTTAACTGTCAAATGTAGTTCACGTCAGCACACAGCTGGGAGCACTTTTCTGGGCACATATGCTATTATGATTAAATCTCCTTGGATTCGTGTTCCGTCAACTTTGAACTCCTGACCTTCACACTGCATGCTGGTGAGGAGACACTGTGTTTTTCCTGCTAATTACTGCACACTCCTCCGCTCTATTTACTGCAGTGTGCCCTCTGCTTCGTGACAAACGGAAATTAAATCCACGGAGTGGGTGAGGGGCTTTTCTGCGTAGGGGGCCGCAACATGGCTTAGGTGCACATTTAGAGGGAATCAGTCGTCTGTGGGTGGAGCTAAAACATCAGAGAGAACCCAAAAACATATATTTAGATGGACAAGAGGTGCCACAAGGCAGTCTCTGTTTAAGCCTGACATCTACTGGTCACAGGACAAACACTAATGGTGGATCTACATGCTGGGCTGTATTTATCAGGTGTTATTACAACTAGGCTCTGTGTTAAATATCGAATATTTGCGTTAGTGTTAAAAACAAAGCATACAGGTAATCGGGCTTTCCTACCAACGTTGGCGATATAAAGCTTGTTGTTGATAATTAGTGCAACGATGGCTGTCGCTCCTCCGGACACCTCCTGCTCCAGCTCCTTCAGACGCTCCTATGTGCATAAATAAATTAACAATTAAACCGGAATAATAGACAAGATAAAGAGAGAACAGACTGAACACTGAAGATGTTGACCACAGAAATGGAAAGCAAACTTGTGCGAGGATGAGAATAAAGAATCAATCACGACTTGAAGGTCTTTTAAATAAATAAATCAAATCACTAAGATCTTATAGGAACTCCCCACCAACACACAGAGCGAATTATTACCACAGTATGAAGCAGAGACGCCAGAAAACACAACTGCACGGAAAAAAGGAAAAGATAATAAGCCGGGGCCAAATCTGAGCCCATCTTATCTAATGAAAATAAGCAAATGAGCCCAATTAGAACACAATTTGTTCTCTAGTTGCTAGGAATTAACTCACACTAATGTCTATATCTGGATTTCTATGGAAACTACCAGTGAACTTTCTCTCTCCAATTTCCAGCGTTGCGTACCTCATTGTGTTGCAGGTGATAACTGGACAGGTTTGCTTTTTCAGCCAAAGCATCATCTATGGTCTCAAAATAGCTTTTCTCCACCACATCAAAGGCCTGCAACACACAGGAGCGTGTACGTGAATGAGACACTGATGACGCGGCACAGAGCAACCAGTAAACAGCCAATCTTCCTGCTGCTCTTTATCAAGAACTGCATGAACTTTGGCTGTAGCGTCCCAAGAGTGACGCTTCACATACATCACTGGAATCACTAGTGTGAATGTTCTGTCATTTAAATTAGGAAAGACCTGCGAGAGGATCCTGCGAATGTCGTTGTCTGTGTGGCTGGAGTTGATCTGTCCAAGCAGGAGCTCAGCTGTCAGACACTGGGAGGCAAAACTGGCCACCCTGCTGCCATCATAACCATTAAAAACCCCATAGAGGAAACAGCCGTCCTCGCCTCTGTATGGGAGGAAAAAAATTTAGTTTGGATCTTCACAGAAGACAGGAGCATCAACTTCCAATTCACCACAGTCACTACAGCAGAAATCTTGTCATTAAAGATTTTGGGAAAACTACTCGCCACGTGTTTTTATTCTTCTATTTTGTTTCTCACCTGAACCTCAGGTGTCCGTCCTCGTTGGTGTGGCTCTGAGTTCCTTTGCCATCGGGGCCGTACACACAGTTGGGGGCAGTGCCAACCCCACACATCTGGCACAGCGGGAGGTCATCTGTCCAGCTCTGATGCTGTAGAAATAACACTATTCTTTTTACATTGACGTTCCATTCACTTCCACTCTTGCTTATTCCAGTCTTGTGTAATAGCACACGTAGTACCCGTTTAGCAATTGGCTTTGATGAACACCTCAGTACATTATTTTGGTTCAACCTTAGATCCCTTCAATGACACTTTGCAGGGTATGCTAGTGACTAAACATTGTAACTATATAGTTTTGGTACAAGAAACTGTCAGTCGAATAAGGAAGGGTGTCAACAACAGTCGCTTATTACAGGGTTTACTCACATAATTGCCTCACGCTACTTCAGACAACTGTCTATGCTGATGAGATGAAATAAGTTAAATGACACTAGTATATTGTTATTATCTTTGTTATTGCTAGCCGATTGTTAGCAACAACACTTCAAAAACTCTACTGTTGCTAAACTAGCTAGCATATATTAAGGAGACTGTGTAACACGAAGAAGTAAAATACAAAACGACCCCAATGAAATGACAGAGTAGAGCAAAACAGCTTCCAACAACTCCACAAAAGTAAGGTTATTGAGTGGTTCCTCTGGTCATTTTTTTACGGCTTCTACTCACACTCTGCATCAAGTTCCTTCGCTGCGCCGCCATGTTGGATGGCTCGCGGTGCGTTCACGTTCACTGCAAAGTCGAAAACCTCAACTTCACATTGCGTCTAACCGTAACGGAAAAAAAAAAAAAATCAAATATAATGAAGCAGCTTCTTGTTCACAATATATAACAATAAGTTTTTTAAAAATTAAAAATGTAACTGTTCACATTAATGCCTCAACGTCAAAAAGCGATTTATTTATTTTAAAATTCCATTCATACTATGTTTTAGCCTACTAAAGTAAAAAATGCATGTAATTTTAAAAAACAATTTAGCTTAAACAGGTGTCAATCAGTACCGAGCTACTGAATGAGTGTTTTCTTTCTTTTGAGTTTAATTAAGCTTAAGTTTTTAAATTAGACAGCTGCTCTGTGGCGCGTTGCTGTATTTTCATGACCACGCTGCTACCGTGTGGAAATGATATGAATTGCAGCATAAAACAGCAGCTTCTCGTTGCTGATGACTTTTTTCAGGTCGACTAAAACTACTAGTTACATTTGCATTGTTTAGACTTTAGAACAACATACCTTTGACTCAAGTAGAAATTCATACTACAGAACCTGCAATCACCACCTATTAAATGTTTTGATATAGAGGACTATATTATTCAGATATTTTTCAAATTATGTTGCACACAATAAAACCTAAAAGAGGACAGCAGAGACAATAGCTTTACCAGTATTATTTTAATGGGTTAAAATTGAAGACATCCAAAACATACATGTGTACGCAACCTTTTCCATGAAAGGTACATTAGATTTGAACAGATTTCACAAAAGAGTAGCACACATTTCTACATCTACACAGTGGTACAGTATAAAGTATGTATATGCATACACTATTTACTCTTATAGATTTTGGTCACTTCTTTATACAGTATTTTTTTTATACTTTGTATTATTATTCCAAAATAAAAACATCTGCTTAACCTGAAAGCAACAGATAGCTGATCACAACACTCAACAGAACATCGAGCTATCTCTTCTTTGTACAGAGCTAGCATAATGCCCTAAAATAAGTAAAATATTCTTGAAGCATTCTAATATATGATAGATTTACATGTATGTTGGTAACTACTGAAGATTTTGATGGTTGCCTTAAATCAAAGAAGGATTACAGTTGAAAATGATTTGGAACTCATTAGCGCAATAAGATCGTAGGGGACGGTGATGTCCTGCTTGTTCTGGGTTTTGTCATGTGCTCGAGGACTGAAAGAAGATAAAACGTTAAATCTGAACATCTGCTCTGAGGATGTAGAAAGAGGTCTGTGATGCTGAGCGTTCAGTGTGTTCGCTGGATTTGGCTTGGCAGTCAGCACTAAGGCAAAGTGTAAGAAGAGGAAAAAGCAGGTTCTTCTGAGCAACAACATGAGAAAGCACATCAGTCCCACATCCTACATGGGAATGCTGAATGCACCCACACAACCTGTTACTGGGGGCATTAGTCATCAGATAAGATGTTGCTGCCTGTTTTTCACACAATTATAACTGTGTGTGTGTGTGTGTGTGTGTTGAAGGTGAAGGGGTAACTGTTTCTCTAAAAGAATCCCTGCTGTCCGCACCTTCAGCTGTGTCGGCTCTGTTCTCAGCTGGCAGAAATTTGAGTTCCCACACGGCACCAACAATCTGTTAGCAATATCACATGATCCAAGAGATGAGGGACACTCCAAAATAGAGCTACTGTCTCACCAGATTTTCATACTCAAGTGTGACAATCTGGTAGAATCCCCAACATTTAGAATGCTTAACATCTTTGGAGTGTTAAACAGGCCAATTTCACTAGAACCATGCAGGAGTGTGCAGAAGCTGAGCAGACTTATTCTGGGGTGACTCAGCAGTCTAGTCAGAAGCTCATTAACTGCCACTGCTGCCACTTATTCTGGGTGCATTCACTGTTGCCCGTGCACACGAATAATCTATAGTTCAACTGAATACAAAGTAGCACCAATGAAATACTGTCAGTGTTGGCCAACAGTACTGTTGGATTATGAACCCAAATAAACGTGAAGCCTGAACTTTGTTGCCTGTTGCACTTGGAGGTCTCAACATTTAAAAACCTCAAGGTTGGAAAGACCCCAACAAGAGCTGAAGTTCATGTGTAGTTTGCAGTTAATTTTGTTACCTCTGCAATTGCACTTCACCTGTGAACTGATTGTGAACTGAACAAAACAAAACAAAATGTTTTAATAAGCATCTCAATAATAATTAACAGTTTGGGACATAGGCAGCATCACCCACAACCTGTTGACCCCCTCCCCGGATACGTTCCCCCTTCTGTGTCTCAGTAGTCCTGACGCTGGTAGCCACCAGAGCCATCGAAGGCCCCGTCACTGTTGGCCAGGCCCCCTCCTTCACCCGGGCTCTCCACATCATCCCCGCCAAAAGAGGTGTAAGGTGCTCCGCCATCTTGGCTGGGGTCCGTGTATTCCTGGGAGAAGAGGGCCGAGTCGGCCCCCAGCTTGTACCTCTGGAAGGCCAGGAAAGACTGGCCCGCCTTGGGAATGGACAGACAGAGGAGGAGTGTGGAGAAACAGGTGGAGGTGAAAGCAGAGAGGCGGCGGTGTTAGAGCGAGGTGGGGAGGGGGTTATGAAAGAGAAGAAACAGAACATAGAGAGATTAGCAAGCTGGGGAAGCTCATTAGATACAGTTCTGTGAGAGAGCCAATTAGTCAGTTAGCGAGTGCAGACAGGCTGATCCGCTGCTCAGCTCCACCAACCTCCCGCCTCAGGGAAGAAACCATTAAACAGACTCGTTCAACAGCCGAAGCCCCATGGCCACGGTCTTTGTTCCTCCTTAGAGAGGAGGATGCAAGGAAAGCGCAGACAAGCCAGACAGGACAGTTTCAGGCCAGGTCACATGACCATTTCTTTGACTTAAACATGGACAAAATGTTGGGCTCAGAAGCTTTTTGGTTCGGTTCCATCGAAAAAGATCGGAAAGTGGTTAACACAGATGAAATAAAGTTGAGTCCAATCAGTGCTGGGACATTTCTAGGCTGGTTCGTCCTGGCTTAGAGACATGACGTGCATTTCAATCCCATCAGACTGTGTCCATCAAGTATTTTATTTGGCTGGTTGATTTCTGTCATATTGAACAAAACTGAGTTCAGCGCACAGACTAAACCCTAAATAATTTGGGATAAACTAAAATACTCTTCATAAATGTATAGATCAACTTACCAAGCTACATACAGAGAAACCAAAAAAGGGAGTGTGGAATTAAAGTGTGATACTTTAACGCAAGCTTCCTAAAGCTGTTTGTGTTCGTAAAACTGCCCTCAGTCTCATAAAGTTAACATTACCAAACCCTGGAATAGTCAGTGAGATAAAATGCAAACATATCGGGAAATTTAAGGAATAATGCAACATTCGGGAGATTAGCTGAGATCTTAAGACTTTAAACCACACAGGGATCCTGGCGTGAGAGCAAAAAGGTTATTCTATGGGACCTTCTATTTAAAACCCTTCACCTGCCCCTTAGAACCAGGCTTGGTTGGTTTTGCTTGAATGAGGCCGTTTTTCCCTCAGGAATATTCTCTCTGGCAGTTTTAACGCTTATGACGGGGGTGTAATTCCACAATCTCGTCGCTAGGTGTCACTGCGCACACAGAGTGAACACTAAAGTTCACCAGACAGAAGACGCTCCAAAGCTTCAGGGTTTCATCCACTGTTCTCCAATCAGCTGACCCCACCCAGCATTATCCCTCATGTAGCTGCGCCACAGATAAGATCAGACCTCAGTGTGTTTCATGTCTTCGCATTTTTATAAAACATCCAAAAAATAAAAATGTGTGAAACGGAGGATGTTTCCTAATTCATACAAAGTTGGTTTGGTCTATCACATAATCAAAAACCTTTTCAGTTTAAAGCCTTTTGCTCTGATATATGTATCAAAAGTCATTGGAAAGAGCTAATAAATCATATTCCAAACAAACTCACTTCTCTAGTCATGTCAGTAAAATCCAGCCATTGTGTGAACACTGATGGTGTTCCAGGATTGTTGCTAGTTCTCGGAATAAAACTGCATTTGTTCAAGGGCTCCGCGTGAGCTCTCAACGCATAGCTGAAAAGAGATGTTGTTGATGTTGAAGAATTTTAACCCAAATCTAATTGTTGGGCCACGCTTATTGAACTGCTTGGATTCAGTATAGCGTCAAGCTCAGGGAAAGTTGTTCTACTTTGAAGAAATCAGCTCACCACTCTATAAATACACTCACTTCAGAAGTACTTGATGGTACTGCACAGCCTCAAACAAATGCAGCCCCGGTGAAATAACAGGAGAAGCTAAAGCAACATGGAACACTCAGACAAAAGGCTGAT
This sequence comes from Takifugu flavidus, assembly GCF_003711565.1. Taxonomy (NCBI): domain Eukaryota; kingdom Metazoa; phylum Chordata; class Actinopteri; order Tetraodontiformes; family Tetraodontidae; genus Takifugu; species Takifugu flavidus. The sequence goes on from NC_079525.1 coordinate 6,720,044, forward strand.
TGGGCTGAGGTGGGAACAGCTTGATGTATTCCTCTTCAAAAGACACATTCTTTAACTTCTCCATTGAGAAAAGTGTCTGAGCGCCCTGTTGGAACAACAGCCAGGTCAAGCCCACAGTTATACCTACAGTCATGGTGACGGTGCGTTTAAAGACTGAGGAGCTGAACCCTCAGCCAGCGTAATGTGTTGATTGGGGCCCTTACCCAGGTGAAGATGGAGAAGAAACAGAAGGTGATGGCCGCTCGGGCCGCGTCACCGCCCTCCTTCAGCGGGTTGTCCTCCGGCTTGGACATTTGCCACTGGTTTGCCAAGAAACAGAAGCCCACAAACCACATGAAGGACCAGAATGCTGGAAAGAAGAGACGGTGTTAGAAGAATCTGGGACAGTGTTAGAAGATGGAACTGATGCATGACGCGTGTCTCTTCAGTTTTTTATGGCTTTTTTTGCCCTATTTTAGTAACGCAACAGCGTCTGGGTGAAACGTTAGAGGAGAAAAGTGGCTTTCCTATCAACCTGAGGCTTGACCCAGCAGGTGGTTAGTTTAGCTTAGCTTAGCATTGCAGCTTAGAAAACACACGTTATCTTAACAGAAACAGAAAGGCTTCCACAATGCTGGGTGAATAAGGAGGCCAGAAACACAAAGGGAACTTGACGCAGGACTCTGAATATTTCAGAAACATCCTAGGAGACAGACTGACAGCGCGAGCGATGAAAGCAGAGGCGGCAGTTCTGTACGTGAGATTCCACACTTCAGACAACATCACTGGTTTACACAACAACCCCCTCCTTTCTGGTTGTTGTCAACAAAACCCAACATCCCTTAAAGATCATTGTTATCATTATCGAGCAAACCTCCCCAGGTTAACACACCTGACACGCCGACGTCGGCCAGCACCGCCTTCTTCCGGTCTTTGACGCTGCTGATTTGTGGGAAGTAGATGTCCAGAGCCAACAGGGCCATGCAGCAGAGGAAGGCCATGGAGCCCATGAAGACCCCGTAGTTACAGGCGTTCTGGTTGCGGTTGAAGATGCAGTACTCTTCCACTTCGTCGGGGCGGTTGATATAGCCCTCATTGGCGATGCAGCCGAAGATCACGATGGAGAAGAGCTGCAGAGGGTACGGATGGAGCAGGCATAAAAAATGGATGTCAGAATTTCACACGTTCAAAATATAATTGAAATTTTGGGGGCAGTAGAAACATTTTCAACCACTTCTTAACCACTGCACACACACACGCACACACACACACACACCACACACACACACACACACACGCACACGTGCAAACATATCAAATCACCTGCTGTGGCCTGTCTGACTGTGTAGTTCATGAATAAGAATAGAAAAAACGCAGCCTCTAAAGTTGGGACAGGGGACATTCATGAATAACCCCCTTCGCTAAGTGTGTCTGGATAATTTCAGCTAATATCTTCAAACCTGGAGTGTGACTGTGAGTCCCCTGTATGTGGGGACATATGCGCTCTTGATGTGTCAGCACATGACATTAATGGCCGCCTGCTGTCTATGGGGGGGCCATAACATCAGCAGAAAAGTGGAGTTCCTCTCTCCTCTCTTTATATTAGACACAAAAGACCACAAAATGGAGTTGTCAACAGGTTATTACCACCTCATGCCTCCCTGGTCTCATCCAGTCCTTTACTCAGACCAGGCAGTGTATGCAAGACCACATCTGGAGCGCTACATCTAGAGGGATGACATCAACACCCCTGAACAGTGTGGAGCCACCATATAGTGGATGAGCTTGAAACTTTTAACTAGCTCACATATCTTAGGAAGGGACTGACTTGATTTGACATGGGCTGCATAATGTGAGCATGTGCTCCAGATAGACACAACTGTGTCTGATTTAGATCAAGTGGTTCAGGCCACATAAGCCAGTTTTGGCTCTGAAGGAGCACTTGTAGCTTTTTCTTCTCATGATCTCGCTCACCTCTGCGATGCTTCTGGTTCTTCTTCTGTTACTGACAAACTTTGACCAGTTGGTGAATAAGCAGATTTATTATCTTAAAGTAATTTCTGCATCGTTCTCCTTCCTGTGAAGCAGCATCCAGCTGTTTTAGTCTATGTTTTCAGTTCTTTCCTGATGTGTGGGGGTGGTGTTACAAGAGTAGCCCCCCTCCCGGCTGATGGAACACGTGGATGTGTAATGATGTGAACCTGGGCCTTGTCCGCGCCCGAATGGTTTACTCAGCTGTCGTTTCTCTGTGTGACAAACAACAATGACACAAAGGGAGAGCCCATAATAGACCTGTACGCACCGACAGGCTGGACCATCAGGGCCAACAATCCGTTTATTTGGACTTTACAGCAGAGGTTTCCTCCATGACCTTATTTGCTTTCACTTATTGCTAACGATCCTCTTCATCCATTTGAAGGCAAATATTAACTGTTGACTCTACTCAGTGTCTCAAGAGCCACTTAAAAGCCTCTGTTGAATCAACGTTAAGTTTCTCGCAGCGCGAGTGGAGAATATTACCGAAAGGAAGAGGGCAAAACTGCATTTCGTTGCCTTGTACTTGTGACATGTGTAATGACAATAAAGTTGAATCTAATCTAATCTAATCTAAAATGAAGAACCTGGTGGTTAGGTGGGTTTAGGTTAGAGGTCCCATGTGTGACTGCAATAACACAACTCTGAAAGCTTCTCCATTTCCTGTCCTGATTAGCATCAGGTTCTAAACTATACGGTTTTCTAATTATAGAAAATAATGTTCACATTGGTGTTTAGCCCAAACAAGCAAAAAAGTTCAGAGTACAAAATAAGAAAATTTAACGAGAAAGAGGTTTTATGGTGATTTACATCTGGACATTTACTCCGCTATTGCACATATTTGTCTGATTAAGCACATAATCGCTCAAGTCAGCGTGAGACACAGACATACAATGAAGTCCTCTAGAGCCTTTTTCTCCATGTAGCTGGAGTCAAACCAGAACACTTTGTTAGCCAGCAGCAGTCCTGACCTCTGTGTTCCTTCGTCCCCTTGCTCTTGTCCTCAGAAGCTCCAGTCCTCTCCCATATCAACCTTTATGCATTATTTTGATTCTTGAAAGAGGGAGGCAGTCAAAAGCTGGAGAGAAGAGATGGAGGGAATGCCAAAAAGAGGAAGCATCGGGGGCAGAAGGAGCGTGGACGATGTGCTATTTTTAGAAAGGCTGCATCATCGCTTGCTCCCTCCATCTCATCTTCTCTCAGCTCCCCTCATAAGTAGCCCTGCCTCTGCCTGCAAGCATTCTTGAGAACACACACACACACACACACACACACACACACATTCACATGTTTGGCTTTCTTCAGTTGGATCCAGGTCAGAACACACACAGGCACGCACGCACAGCCCATCACATGATGTCTGTAGCACATCAGAAGGTTCTGTCTCCGGCGCTCACACAATGAAGCTGAGCTCAACTTAAATAGGCCATGGAGGACGGGACCGGTGGCTTTGCTTCTCTTCTCTGGAATCTTTCTGACTGGTCAATCAAGCGGACGACAAATCAAACAGCCTTAGGTCAGGTTTTGCTGGAGGCTCAGCAGAGTTCAGGACAGTCAGCATCCTCCTCCTGGCAAAGGTCAGAATCAGCCCTGCTCAGGTTATATAAAGCTGCTTCCATGGCTTCATGCTGCTCCTCTGTTCTAAAAAAAATGTGTGACTGAATTAGCCCCGACGGAACGTTTATAACTGGGCTGAATTTAATATAATTACTATTTATATGATTAATCTTTGGGTGAATGAGGCAGTGTCTGTAACAAGGACAGTTGGACCTGCAGGGCCAACTGTGTTTTGCAGCGTGAGGTAGTTTTATGCCAATGAAGTTCCGGGGGGAAATTATCCTTCTCTTCATTTTCTGTTTTCCTCTTAATCTGCATCCTTTTCCATGACATCAATGCCAAGTGCCTTTTTCTAGAAAGAAAGATTGTTTGCGGCGTGCCCTACTTTGTTAGATGGGAAAACAGCATTGTCATCAGGGTCACAATTATATCTGCCGTCACATGGCAGCGGGGGGGATTGGAAGCTAAATCAGCTTTGGCACATGTCTTTATTAAGGTAAAGACCAAAGGACAGAAGGATTCACTGGAATTCTGCTCTTTACCAGAAATCTCCTTGAAAGGACGTCCATTCAGCCGCTTAGGCCATAGGATGATGAAGGGATTCCTTCCCCTCAATGCAAATTTAAAGCTGTAGCCATACGGACAGGTTAAGTTATGTGCACAACAACGATATGGTCGGCCTTCTGGCCCTCGTTGGCAGCCACAGAACCAAACCGCCGTGGCTGGTCCCACAGTGGCGGGACTGTTCTCTGTCACAGTTTCGATAGGAATTCATTGACTTATGTAGCACAGAATATATGGAGAGAATGAAAAGAATGTTTGAACATTCTAAAAAAGGTGGAGCATGTGATCTTTCTCTCCCCACCAATCAGCCAACCCCACTGCAGAGAATGTGTGTGTGTGTGTGTGTGTGTGTTGTCTGCCTCGCCTCTATGATCCGTGCACAGATCACAAGGCTCTGCTGCTGCTGATGAAGGCCAGCTCTGTGAAGAGCACCACGTGGGTTCTGATCTCATGACCATCAGATGGTCCAAATTGAAGCATAAAGATGCAATTTGCGCTCGGTGTGAGAGTGTGTGTGCATCAACATTCTACAGAATTTGCCCACATTCACAGCCCCTCTTTAACTCTCACATAAGCATCTTTGCTACCGAGGACATCAAGTCACCGGGCTTCCTGCAGCGGACCACTCAAAGCTGCACTTGGTGCGATTTTAGTCCTTTATGGTCCATCATGAAGGTGGCAGAACTGCATCATGTGACACCTGCACTCACACACCACATAAAGACCCCACCCGTCAACCTGCCACACACATGCAGCCTTTTGCAGAGGTGAAACACCCACAACAAAGAGGAGTTTATCTCATTTAAATGAGAAAATGATACAAACATGTCTCAAAAATATAAAATAAATAATAAATGATAAGTCACATAAGTGAGAAAGACGCGGAGGAGAGAAGTGAAAGTTCACTTTGGGTCTACAATGAATGAGCTGCATTGTGTTTGTGTGTGTGTGTGTCTGCTGCAATATGGTGGCTCAGTCTGCCTGGCCATACCTGATCGCTGCCGTCACCATGGCAGCAGCGGCTCACGTAATAAGAGAGAAGGAGGAAAAAGGAGGAGCGTGAAGATCTTGGAGATGTGCAGATGAAGGAAAGCCACTGCAGCCACAAGGACAAACAAGCTCAGAAACCTGTGGGCCACCAGAACCCCCATTTACACCATCCTCACACTCTCTTTACACACCTTCTCTTTGCAACACTGCTGCTCTACACACATTTTTGATGCAGAGACAAATGCAATAATTGTGGAACAGAAGATCTTTAAAGGAAACAGGTGGTCTCATTTAGAAGGGCAAACTTACGGCATAGCTTGGTTTTTAAAAATTACAGAAAACCTTACACCCAAGATCTGCAAATATGACATCTTATATGTGCCTTTTGGAGCGTTGATTGTTTTTCCTCTCACTGTTAACTGTAGTTGCAGACACACTGTCCCAGCCAGTGAGATTGCAACTCCAGTAAGGGATTGAAATCACATGATCAGCAGGGCGCAGACACAGGGTGGGATTTAAGATTATGGAGCAAAATCCAATCAGAACTTGTAGAAATGATCTTTGTCAATGTTGCATCTGAACCTGGCTCAATAAAGTGGCTTTTAAACTCATGCTGAATTGTGACATGAGGCCGCTAATAAACTGTGTGAGTTTGCATGTGAGTGGGTTGCTGCATCGCATGGAGCCGACAGAATGTGCTGCATTGCAGCGTGTGTTTGTGCTGCTAATCTCCTGACCTCTGAAACAGCTAAATTTAACCCACATTACTTACTCTGTGTTTGAACCTTTCTAATCTACATCACAGTGGCTCCATTAGAACTTGTAAATATTTGTTTATTATAAGAGGGCAGGGGCGTACATCAAACAAGACTCAGCATGATTTGTAGCTTTGTCATAAACTCAAGATATGGAGTAATGTTATGTTCACTCAGGTTTTAAATTGTGAGGTAATAATCTGCTTTAATCTATAGAATCAAATAAGGACGTCAGCTCGACCTGATCATTTCCATTCATTCTGATTCATAAATATATCATAGCAACAAACCTGAATCACTGAATCCCACATAAACAGAGCAGCACACTTTATTAACACCTCCACATGCAGCCTTTGAGCTACGAGGGAGGCAGATCCATCCGTTCCAGCCCTTTTGGTCCTGATTACCAAGCACAGACGTGCCGTCTGACGTGCCCCACCTCCAAATCTTATAAAGGCCAATAGTTTCCTCCCACACAATTCACAGCAAACTGACTTCTAGCATCATCACACCCAGCATCATTGCTCAGCCAGGGGCTGTTACTATGGAGACACTTTGCAGGCGAAACATCTCAAGGGGGCCAACAATTCCATCCTATACACCTGCATATGTGCATGAAATTTACTTCTTAATTCACCTACACACTGGCAGATCCATGTAGACATATATATTATAACTGAAAACATCATCTAATGGGACATTACATTACATATGTTTCTACATTATTTTCTGTGAAAGAGTGAACGCAAAATCATAACAAACTATATTTGAATATATAAGATGCTAATTTAAATCTTACCTTCTGGGAAAAATACCTGTGTGCAATACTGGGCAAAATGGTGGCATATTTATGTTATTCTGAGCCTTAAACGAGAGATTTCTAGAGCGTACTAGTGAATGTGGATGGTTTTTTATTTCAGAGGGTATAATAGTTGACTAAAAGCAACAAATTCAAGCGAAACACAAACTCCTCCGTCATGTTCACAGAAGTGTGTTTGCATACAAGCCCAACACGTCAGCTATCAAGGTTCATCGACCACCCATGTCTCCTCTCTTTTGTGACCCTTCAGAGAGCCCATGTTCACTCTGCTGTCATGTGATTAAGCTATTATCACAAACCTTCACAGAAAAGACAGATAAGTAAAACCATCGGACACGTTTGGCCTGTTTTTAGTGTTAACCACAGCCACTTTTCACCTCAGGAAAGTTCAATAATGTACAGAGTGCCGTCAAGCGCCCTCCCTCTCAGTACATTAACAGGAAACTCTTGAGCTAATCATCCTTAGAACAAAGAGCTTCACACTTATGAAAGGAGGAAAGTAAACCTAATTGTGATTTTTCTAAAAAGACGGCATTGTTTCAGGGTGCCCACAAAACATGTGATGCATGTTCCCATCATCTGAATCATCAGATGTTTAGTGCACAAGAAATAAAGGAAAGTATTTGTCAATATTAGGTTAAAAATGAAAGAAGTGTTGGAAACCAAGCTGAAATTAGCCAGTACTGTTTTTCTCTGTGTTGCAAAAGGAACAAAGACAGCTGAGTTATTAAGGGCCTAGGTGTTTACTATCAAGCATGCAAGGTTCTCCTCCTACTGCTGGTCCAGAAGCAGGTATTTATTTTAAAATAAAATCACTATATAATACATTTTACAAGAAGAAAACAATGTCAAAAAACATGACATGAATCAAAGACCTCATACTAATATTTAGTAATAATTTGGTGACAATCACGCAGTTCCTTCTATCTTGGAGGAATTTTCACAGCTATGAATGCGCTTTTAACACTTCTAAACCAAGAAAAATAGGCAGGTTTTTCAGTTTATCTGATATATTGGACAGACAACAAGGGTTTAATGTGACCTCTCCAGAATAAACTACAAACTTCCTGACTCACCCACGACACGATGCGGATGATGGTCTGTGGCTGCTGGAAGAAGGTGATGGGGTCGAAGGCTCCTCCGGCTTTCCCTGCTCCGTACGCCTGCATCCCGTCCATGGTCCAGACTCCGGTCTGCTCGGCCCCTCTTGCCCGTCGCTGCTTCAAAGGCTCAGGCTGCGCGGAGCCCTGGGACGCGGAATATCCCCGAAGCTGCTGCCGCTGCTGTGGCTGCCGCAGCACGGATGGATGGATGGATGGATGGAGATGGATGGATTGCCGTATCACCACGCAGAATCTTCCGCGCAATATCGCGTGTTTTTTTGTTTTTTTTTAAATTACGGTTTGACCTCTGAATAAATTCCTCCGATGTCCCGGATCGATACTCGCACAGGAGCTGTGGGCTAATAAGCCTGTATTATGATGCTGCTTCCTCCGCCTTCAACGCACAAACCGGTGGAGGACACGTGAACGCGGCCATACGGTCACGCCCCTCGTGGAGCGCCTGAGGCGGTCGCGCGCACGCACTCGGACGTTGAGTGGGCAGTCATGCGCTTCACCCATCGCAGGTACTGGGAAATTGTATCCTTCGGGGAAAAAAAGCCCAATTAAGCCTAACAAGTAATATATCCTAACGTAAACCTAAATATATATAGGTTAAAAATGTGTGTGTTATAAGGCTTTTCCCTATTTTCATAGAATTCCTACCTTTCTTTGATATGACTGCGCCCCTCCTGTACTGAATAGGAGTTTTAATCATATATTTTTATATACGCATCTGTAGTGGACATGCTCATTAACTTTATCCCTGGCAGACAAAACTCGGGAAATAAAGTTCCCTTAATTAACGTCAGTGACAATTCACCAATGGCACAAGAGGACTTCTCCCTGACGTCACAATAAACACGCCCACGTTCGCTGGTCGCTAAGCGACGCATTTTGAGCGTGTTGCCGAGGTGTAGGAGATACTTATCCAGGATAAAACGCAAAAAGCAAAAGTAAATATTGTGTAGACGCCTTCTTCTAGAGTGCCTGAACGTTGTCAACAGCAATGGTCAAACTCAGAGCGAGATGTCTGCTTGTTGGTAAGATTTTACGACAGTTAGCTCTCATCTAAGGTTGACGTTAAATATAGAAGCTAAAGCTAAGCATTCTGACCGCTCAGCTCCAACATGGTCCCAAACTTGTGAGTATTTGATTATCCTAATAACAACCCTGTCTCGTCCTGTAGGAGATGCTGCAGTGGGCAAATCCTCGCTGACACAGATGTTCCATAGCGATGGGATGCTCTTCCAGAAGAACTATAGCATGGTGAGAGCATTGTGTTCTATAGCATCCTGCAATTATACACCTACATTACATACCACGCTGTGCAGAAAATAAGTTCACCGTCTCTATAGTAACTGCTTGTTTTTTATATTATGACGATACTTTCATTTTTCTTCTCTCATTTTTGTGTGCATAGTCAAGTTGTTGTCGATTTTTTTTATGATTAGTTAATTATTCCTAAAATCACAATCGATTTAACTGTGTGTATGTATAAGTATAACTCGCTGTTAATCAAAATAAGTGACCCTTGATTATGATCATCATATTCCATGTCTTAAGTTTTCATGAGGACCTGCAGAGGGCTTTCAAATCTACTAAATCACTAAAGTGCAAAACAGCAGAGTTTATCAATTATTCCCATGTAAAGAAAAGGCAAAAGTTCAGAGAGCTCAAACCTTGCCATTAAACTGACTGATATATGGGGTTATATGGACTCACTGATGTCAACCTTAATGAGCTGTGGGGAACCACACATGGGATGTAAATATAGCCGCAAATGCAACATAAATACATTTAGGTTAGTATTTACCCTTTATACACAAGGGATTAGTACAATAAAAATTGAATTTGTTGAAAACGCAAACGTGTGACCAAAAAGCACAAGTGTCTCTTGTTATTTTGTATTTACATCACTTATTAACACTTCACCATCTCCTGTTGAATTACATTCTAAAGAGGTTCACCCTTTCTGTTGTAACTGTCAAAGAGAGAAACCAGCCCTGTTAGCAAAGCTCGTCCTTGTGCATTCCTCGTGCGTGATCTTCAGCATTTGGTTTTGAAAGGTAGCGGAGGTTGTTGGCCATTCTGCACACATCCTCTGTTGAAAATGTCAGACAGCCCGTTAGCTATATTCCAAGCTTATTTGTTACTAATAAGACCTCATTGACATTCCAGAACCTTCCTATGCATCATTTCAGCTCATTCGACGGCTCACATTTGGGAGAGCTGCACCTTTAATCTGAAATGTCTGTGTATGAAATGAAGTCGAGCTGGGTGTGTGTGTGTGTGTGTGAGTGTGTGAGAGAGAGATAAGCGTATGTTTGCAGCTTTAGAATCTCCAGTATTTGACATATACGGCTAAGTGCAAGCTCAGGAGATCAAATCACGTTCGAATTTGGTGCTGATGTGATGAAACCTCTTCAAGGTCGGCACTGATCTCATATCAGCACGTACGTAGAAGTGAAAGGCAGACTGCAACCATCCAATCCACTTAGGACTTCATTAGATCTCACAGCCCGTGAATACATCTATGAAAAGATCATATTTTTCATATCCTCTGTGCATTCTGTTTCATGCTTCACAGCTGCCTCTTATATTTGCCCTGAAATAAAAAATCTCACTGTGCACTAGCGATCGACATACACATTGTTTATGTCATGCTTTTATCAATACGTTGAAAAGGGACTTCTCTCTTGTATCGTACCTTTGCTGACAAAGATGGGGGTGTACATTTTTGCTGGGGTGTAAATGGTGACCATGTTTTCGAACTGAAAATCTCTCCTCTTGGATTCTCACTGAGCAGTGTGATGCGCACGTTATCTTAATTGTTACCACCGCAAATAGGCTGCAAAGGAGAGCTCCCTGGAGACATTTTTCTTCATTGAGACACTGAGAATAATGAGATTCCAAGTAATGGAGACACAGGAGAGTAGGATTGGTCAGGATGTAAACAGCAGGATGGGGGAAATGCTTTCAAGCAAAGCCAAGCTGCTAATTAGCGACGTCTGTGTGTAGAGATGAACAGTAAATCAAAGCTTCTGCTGCTGTACACAGAGCCAAGAGCCAAATGTCTCTCCTCAGCTCTTCTAGACTTTCCACTGAACTCTGCAGGAACAAGAGGAATAAAGCTGGGGATTCTTTTAAAAATGGCAGAGGTGAACACTCAAAATCTCCAAACAGCTTGCAATTTGTTTAACTTGGTGGTCCTGCTTGTTACACAGACGACAGGTGTAGAGCTGCAGATGAAATGTGTGAACATCCCAGAGAGCGACGACAGCGTGGTGAGTGCGCCGTTGCCCACCTCAGACCGTTTTCAGCTTCACAATATTAAAATTGCTAAATCTCTGTGTGTGGGTGTTGCCAGCCGGGACCCTTCTCTCCCATTCCTTACTGTTATTTTGTAATCTGTATTCAGTTCACATCAGAGGACAAACAGGTTTAAAACCAGGTAATTGTGCTCCATGTCTCTGAATAACAGCTGGCCTTTTTTGTCCTCCAGGAGCTCTACATTATTGACTCTGCAGGGAAGCAGACATTGGTGGAGGCCAGTGAAAAAATGGTGAGAATGCCTTTCTAGAAGAGGAGGCTTGAACCATGAGCTGACACCTCGACCCTCTTCTCTCTAGTGGGGTGAACCGTCTCTGCTGTGCCTGGTTTTTGACCTCACCGATCAGAAGTCTTTCACCAACTGCAGCCAGTGGATGGAGAGAGTGCGTCCTCACTTTCAGGGTCACCACGTTCCTGGTAAAATCCCCTAAAACATGTATCATTCAAGGGCTGAATTCTTTTCAAGGAAACAATGATCAGCGAGGATGTCTGTAAAGTATTGATCTGTCCCAGAGGAGGAAACCGTTTTCAGGTCTGCAGAGTAAAATTGTGGACGATCGATACTGCAAGATTATTAATATGAAGGAGGCAGTTTAGGGATATCTAGATTTCATTTATGAAAGATTATGAAAGAAATGATGCAGCAAACGTGAATCGAATCTCCACCTGGTGGCCAATCTTAATGTCCAAAGGGCCAAATCAAAGCAGTTGCCATTTTTTTTGTCTTGTACTAAGAGAATTGAGTGTCACAAATGTTCAAGCATATTTTTAACTGAGCATGCGGCAGTGAATGAACTGTTAAAAACGTTACAGTGTGCAATAATGAACATGGAATGTAATCAGCTCTTTAGGACGCCGTACAATGCGACGAGGCAGCACATTTGTCAGCGACGTTCATGCCGCACAAACAGTGCTAAAGAGCTTTAAACACATTTTCCGTTGAATGTAATTTGCAGGCTTAACACATTCAACCTGTTTTACATCCACGCTTTAATAATTGCGTTCATTGTGTTGCCGCTGTTGCACAACTCTACTCGGTAATCTTTACTGCTCATCTGACTGCAATAAACACGAGATACAGAATGATGAAGGGCTAGCATTAGCTTTTTTTTTTATACTACTACTTTTATTACTACTACTAAATTAGAACATTATGTCATTATCAGCGAATCTGTCTTTATTCATTTTTACTTTTTTTCTTATTTTTCTGGATGTTTTCAGGTGTCCTTGTAGGAAACAAATCTGATTTATCTACCCGACGGGAGGTCCAAACATCTGAAGGTGAAGAATGGGCCCAAAGCCAGGGAATGGAGTATTTTGAAACTTCAGCTGTAAGTGTGCTTCAGGTCCAACTGTCTACGTGTTGGGCCTGTATCATATGTTGCATTTATTAGTTTTTCAGGACTTTGAACCAGTGGACCCATGTGTCTGTGTTGGCTCCTCATACAGAAGGAAAAGGAGAACTGTGATGCACCATTCCTCAGTCTGGCCCGGGCCTTCCACTCTCTGTACCAGGAGAGCTGCAGCACCATCCAGAACCTGAGTCCAGCCTATCCAACCTCACCACCCTTAGACATTCCGTCCTAATGCACACAGGCGGCGCACGTGCAGCAACAAGCTGCTGTTTGGTTGAAAGCACCTTGTGGCTTAAGCAACTCAGCAAAGTTGCTGAGCATGCAAAGACTATTTTATATATAGAAAAGCTCTGATAACGGTTTGGTTGCCTCCCACACATGGAGACAAGCATGTCAGACAGCGCAGCTGCAGAGGGATTAAAAATCTATCAACATGAGGATGTTTTGAAGGATTTGATTAACAGTTAAAGGGCCACTTTGAATCTGACTGTTGTGGCTCCTCTTTCACCTCACTGCTCCAGCTCTGCACCTGCAATTTAATTTTTCAATTGAGCGCGCGTCTCCTGCCGGGCTCAGACAAACAGTAATCAACATTCTAATTAGTGTTCTCTCATTTGAAGCAGGTAAACAACGTGTCCCTATTCTGTCTGACCAGCTGCCACCATTCACACGAATGAAGCCTGGCAGGTTTTTAACCTGTTAGGCCTCACTGGAGCGGACGGTAATCAGTAATATTCCGCAGACAGTCCTGCTGGCAGAGGGGCAGCTCTGACTTTATCCTTTTCACACAATGCCGTTTGGAATCGACACAGACACCACTAACAGAAGAAGAAAGTTGCTCGGAAACTTTAAAACTGATTTGCAGTGATTTTTTTTATTTTTATTTTTTTTACTTGATCAGTAATTGTTGTAAGCATCCTGTAATTGCTGTTGCAGCAGTGTTTAGTTTTACCTCTTGAGTGGGCGATCATAATTATAGTAATTATGATCCCCCCGCATCTCTTTTTCTGTCTTCATTGTATGCTTGCGTGTATTTCCTGGAAGGGCTGGCCGATGTTAAGGTAGCGCACCTGAATACTCAATGATTTGTTCCGTCACGGTGTGCACGGCTGTGTCTCAACATGCAGATTATGCACTTGTTTCTTCTGTTTCTGTGTAAATCTGCAGAGGAGGATGTGGAGTTCACACCGGCCCTTTTCATCAGCCTGAGAAAGTCATTCCGAGCACCTCGGCCATATCCTAAAGTCTGTCTCCTATTCTTTGATATGGAGGGTCGTGTCTGGGGAGTGTAATTTAATAACTTCTCGGGGCAGACGTGGGCTGTTGCTTATTGCTTTGGGAGACACTTCTCCATTTCCAGACATATTGAAACAGTCCGCCAGCAATCACACCGACGTGGAGATGAGCCCGATTCCAGCGGCTTTATGAACCTCAAGTGTGTTCAGTCATCCGTCCCTCTGAATGCAGCCATTCGCTCCCAGTAATTACAGTTCAAAGCGGACTCGCTGCCTCGGAGCAGACCTCTAGCGCACCGCTAACAACTGTTGTTCAGCATTTAGCCACAAGAGAGAGCAACAGTTGTTGCTGCTGCTGTCTCCTTCAGAGCTCTGAGGTCTGCAGAGACCTGATAAAGGTCCACTGTGACATGTTAACCACAGGATGGGCAAACAGTTAATCAGCTGATGCTTTTATGTCTGCGGTTAAAGATAGTGGGGTTCAACATTTGACTGTTCTGGGCATCATTATGAGCACCGTGTCCATGTAAACACATCAACAGTAAATTTTAAATGTAATAGCTGAGCAGAGCTGTGACATTTGGAAAAGGTCCACTGTAATAGATCTGTGATGTAATGACTTAACGACAGTAATAAAGACAACTGACTACATGGAAATCTGCAGGGTTTATTCCAGCTGTATTTCACCGCAGTGTTCCTCACCCAAACAGGTTTATGGTCATCACACAGCCTGAGCACAAAGTTCTTGCTTAAGCCTTTACACCAACATCTGCTACAACTTCTCCTGCAGCTCTGCCTGTCTGGGGGCTTTCTCCTAAAATCTTTCATGTTTGAAAATATGATCTTTTGGGCATGCTGCACTTTCTGTCAGCCAAGCCCCCGAAGTGATTCAGGAGCCAACATGAATGACTATCAGACATTTGATGAAATTGACCTGCATCTCCTCTTTCTCAGACCCGGTGTGCATCTGTAGGTGTGTAAGAAGTTGTCCCATACCTCTTAATTGTCCATGACCAACATAAACTCACAGACAAGAGATCTGCTTTACTCATTTGTAAACATCTAGCTTGCAGGCAGCCCGTGTGGCTGGCGTTCCAGAAAGTATGATGGATCTACCACAGTACCAACCAGCCTTTTTGTGTGAAAAATGATTGTGAGTCCCTTGTTTTTATCCTCCACCTCATACCTGGTCAAGGTTTGGCCTCCTCATACCTACTGCACCTCCCTGCTACGTCATACGAGTAATCAAAGTCCCACAGATGGAGGAGTGCAGCAGGAATAAGCCACCTAAAGTCATTGCGTACCTCCAAACCAGAGGGGGGCACTGCGGCACTGCCAGAGCTGGGCTGCCCAATGCCTCCACTCCCCTTTCTCTCTCTCTCCTTCCTCCCAATATGTCCCTCCCTCACTCACCCCTCCTCAGTGATCACAGCAGTGCTGCAGAGACATGCCGGCCACTTTGATCATCGCACTAGGGGAGGAGAGAGGGATGCAGCAAGAGAGAGAGAGAAAGAGAGCGCACAGTATCGTGCAGCAGGACATCGAGGCTGATGTTGAAGAATCTGACATTTATTCCACAGCTGGTGGAACAGCAGGTCAGGCAACCACTGGTGCGCGTACAAGGAGACGACCATGTAGCGAGAGTGACTGAAAGCAAATCAGTGCTGGACAGAGTGCAGAGGGGAGGAGGCAGGGTGTTCTTTACCCATGAATAAAATTAATGAATCCCAGTTACACTGCAGTGGTTCTACAAACCGTCTCCACCCCGAGGATGTCTCATCCGTGCTGCTGCATTTTCTAATAACCAAGCATGATGTTTTCTCCCCTTATTTTTTCAAATATCAGCCTCAGAGACAGGTGCTTGGGAGGGAACTCAACAGCACAGGTGATGATGCAACATCAGGTATCAGCATGGGTTCTCACCTGATGTTGATACCCGGTGGCGGTGTTGATCATGCATCAAATGTGCGATTCCCCGCAAATATACGTGAGCATTATTGCACAATATAAAGCAGAATACATCATCTATCAGCTGAGTTTGAGCCGGGCTGCTCGCGGAGAGTTTTGAGCAAAGGTGACACAAGAAAGAGGCTTCTTTGCCCTGTTGGGGTTCAATTTTTTATTTGTCATCAGGACTTGATGCATCCAAGTTCAGAATCATTCAGTTTTGGCACCTTGAAAGACATTATGCGGTTTTTTTTTCCTTTTCAAAGAGATTTTCATTTACAACAACACAAACGCAACCCCCCCCCCAAAAAAAAAACAAAACACTAAAATGAGACAAAGAAAGAGACTAAGGCTGTGTGAGTTCAAAGTAAATGAGGAGATCAAATAAAAATGCAAGATCGAGAAAAAAAGCCTTGATATTCTCCAAAGTTTTGCTCTTATTGTTTCATTTATAATGAAGCCCCCTCCCAATGTAACCGCTCAAATGAAAAGATGAATATCGACACAGTACTGCAACATTAAGTTCTACATTGTCACCCCGCCGCCCTTACGTGGTGCCTTCATCCATTGAAAAACATAGGCTCCTTAAAAGCAGATCGGATGATTTTGATTAGCATGCATGTAAATTCTTAATTTTTGGAGTCACTTAGCATCACCTTGCTGGTAGCCGAGTCCTCTCGTGCACTACTTCTCTGTCTTTGGCAGTAGTGACGTTTCATTGTCCACAGTCTTTTTCAAGTTTCCGTGGGCTCCTCGGTGAACCTCTCCGTACTCTGCCCCTACGTGGGGCATCAGCAAAAAGCAAGGGCAGCTCTTTCATCTCTGGTTGACCACGCCAGCTGCCAAAGTTTCTGCGGAAGGCCAAAAGATTTTTCTTTTTCATTTTTGCTGTAAAATAATGTAATGGTGTCATCTAATACTAACTGATATCAGTTTATCAGAGCGGCTGAAGCCTTAAATTTGCTCATGGGTTGAGCCAGTCACTGAATCCTCCATCTTCAGTCCGTGATGACTTTGTTTACGCTCACTTGTAGGTTGCGTTTTTTTTTCTCGATGTTTTTGCATCAGGGAACTCTCGTCATGATTTATTGACATATATATTTATATATTATTAATATATAATCAATACATATATTAACATTTTTTTCTGTTTGTTTTTTTTTTTTTGCGGCCTGAATTTCTCCTTGCTAAAATCCCTCACCGCATTGTTTCACAGTATTAATGAGAATAAATAATGAAATCAAGAACAGCAACTAAAGAAGGGGGTCTGAAGGGAGGTAGGGTGTTTTGGGGGCAGGGGGGCTCTAGGATGGTCACGTGAGAGCGGGATCATCGGCTGGGGTCTTTCTATCAGACTGAGGAAGAGTAAAAAATATAAAGCTCGCCTTTCATTGGGTAGTCTGACCCCGCCCACCACGCCACGCGCTTCCACAGCCCCTCTTTCCCCATCCTCCCCCTCAAATCTTTACAAACATATTCAAAACTTTTTTTTAAACAATGGTCGATGGGAAAATCATGCATGCCTCTTTTTAGTTTCCTTTTTTAAAAACAGAATCTAGTTGATCATCGGAAGTGCTGCGGAGTGCTCCCGTCCCCTGTCCCCCTCTCTCCACCCAAGTCTCCTTACAGCATGATCTGTCTTTTAGCCGCATACCCCCCAAAAATTATTTTTCTAACTTTTCTCCAGGGCCTGAGGTCCCTTGAACAGTTTCATACTGGTGTGGTGCGTCGGTTGGCGGTGTTGCTGTGGCTGCCCGAGTCTTTGAGATCTTTCTGGATGCAGTTGTGGACCTGCAGGAAGTTGTGGTCCCTCTCAGTGGAGTTATAGGTGGCTGTCGGGGTGCCCGTTTGGCCCTTGGGCAGCGTGTACATGGACAGCTCGGTGGACGGCAGCGTCCCGAAGGCTTTCAGGCCGACCGGTGATGGCTCACGGGAGTGCGAGGGATCCGTAGAGTGGGATGAAGAGCGTGAGCGGCGTCGGTAGCGGTAGCGGTAGCTGGGGATGCGGGTGATGGCTGCGCCTTGGAGGTAGTCAGCGGCTCGCGCCCCTACGCGCAGCTCCCGATGTCGATCGATGAACATGTGCACAGCCAGCACGCCCACCATCTCAGCCATGATAAAGGAGAGGGCACCAAAGTAGAAGGACCAACCGTAGGAGTAGCTGTTCTTCTTGGAGTCACTCTTGGAAGGGTCCCCTGCGTTGGCTGATATGTACACGATGATTCCTATAATGTTGCTCAGGCCTGGGACAAGGAAAGGGGGACAATGAGTACAATCCAACCTCTCACACAGACTTTAAGGTTGTGCCTTATACAAGTTCAACAGTGCTTATTGTCCTTGTTAGCCAGCATGTGGTCTGCAACGTGCTTTTAAATAAGGTCACCTATGCAGATATTTGGACAAAAGTGATGAAACAATATGTTTTAGAGAGAGATGCAGGGTGAGGTTTGAGGCCTTCGCTGGCCTCAATGAGGTGGGGCTGAGCTGGAGAGTATCAGGGACACCGTATTTTTAGAGTGAAATCCCGGCGGCCTCATCTTAGCCTAGCAACAGGGCGAGCAAGACAGACAGCGTGAAAGAGAGGGAGAGAAGCAGAGCGAGGTGCGTCCGTCACTCACTCCTGACTCTGAAGGTGAGCTAGTGCCGAGAACCAGAGAACAACCGCACGTGAACACAAGAACGTCCGTGTCCCGAGGCGAGCGATGTACCATTACGCAGCAACATGGCGACCGTGGTGACCATGGCGACACAGCGCAGTAATTAAAGACAGACAAGTCCAAATCTTTTACTGAGGATGGAACTTTGC
The DNA here is from genome assembly GCF_003711565.1 of Takifugu flavidus. Lineage (NCBI taxonomy): Eukaryota > Metazoa > Chordata > Actinopteri > Tetraodontiformes > Tetraodontidae > Takifugu > Takifugu flavidus. The sequence continues at coordinate 6,738,519 of NC_079525.1, forward strand.
ACAGAGGGAAGCAACTTTGGGAACAAGCAAATCCGTGATCAGTTGAACAACCAACTGTTATTTCTCTGTCCTGCCACCCCCCCATCCCCTCGTTGGGCACCTTGTCATTCACACCTCACCTGCAGAGACAAACAGGATGCCAGAGCTGAGAATGATGTTGTGGCGTGACTTGTAGAACTCGCTGGCGGCGATGCACAGCCCTCCCATGAAGAGCAGGATCACGCTCAGGATGGGGAAGATACTGGAGGCCCGTACAGCACCTGGACACACATAGAGGAGAAAAATGATTACCATAATTATCACCCCAGGACCCAGGCTAAAAATATGACTCTCGAACTGTGAAACCCCATTTTCACTGGGAAGCAGGTGAAGACAATCAGATGTTGAAGTCCGTTGTTGTTGTTTTGAGGTTGGGAACAAATCTTCTCGTTTTTCCCCGATTGTCCTCCTTTTCTATCTATATCAGATATCTCTCCTCCGTTATGCAGTCAATGTCCCTCTCCTCTCCTCCTCTCCTATCAGTCTGTCCATCAGCTGTCTGTCTGTTCGCCCTCTGCGTGTGGCTGATTTGCTGATTGGCCTCGGGCTCGCCGTGGCGCTGCAGAGCCTGATGTGGGCTCTGAGACCGCCAATGTCAAATTACTGAACTTTTAATAGATTCTATGATTACTGCTTATATTCCCACAGCACAGCTAAAAAAGATTCACATAAAACAAACATATCGTTATAAATGTTGTGATTTGTAGTAGCTGCTGTGGTGCAGCTAATTGTGCCCAGCACATTTCCCGTCTCGCCGCCAAATAATTGTGATTCACACCTTCTCTCAATGTGATTTCTGTAAACGGATCAGATGCATGCGGTTCAGCCCCACTGTTCAAGATAAGATCAAAACATGAAAACAGCCTCAAATGTTGAAATGAAGCCCTAACCTCAGGTTTGTTCCAGGGTAAGTGAACGTCACACTGACTCTTTCTATACCTCTATCTTCCTTCTGTGATGTTCTCTTCCTCCTCCTATTATCCATTAGGTCGTTAGGTTTAACCCCCATCTCTTCCTCTTCATTGACATATGCTGTCAGGAAAGGTTGCCTTCAAACCTCACACACACATTTTCCACAGTAAGCAGAAATGGGTGGTGTCACAGACACACACACACACAAACACTCTCGTGTTCTACTTGATTTATCACTCACTAGAGGTGAACACACTGCTGATGTTGACACACATGTGATGCGCTCCAGCCCGGGCGGCGAGTGCCAGGGAGATTGTATTTTTAATCAAATCTTTATTGACTGTTTCCTGAGCCCCAGCTGCCGTCTCCACTGTTGTTACACCTGTCAGGCTCTGCGGTCTACGCTGATGTGTTGCCCACTCAAACTTTTGAAAATTCCCATTAATTTGCTGGGACACCTAAAGCAGAAACAGATCAGTTTTACGACCCCTGGTTTTCCAAGCATGCTTCCACGGTGGCATCACCGCTGCTGTCAAAACACTGGACCTTTTAAATCCTGCCTGCTACTGTAACTAAAATAATGAGGATATGGCACTTTAAGTGGGAATTTTGTCTGAGGATAATGAAATCAGATGAGCAAAAAAGGCAGATGGGGTTTGAAGATGGCAGGCTCTCACCTCTCTACAATGCCTGGTGCGCTCCTCCTCTCTCTCACCCTCTTCTCCACTAGCACTGTAAGCAGGAGGCAGGGGCTTTAAAAGGAGGAATTTTAACCAAATGCTAGCCTGCGGGTAAACTCTGCCACCAGGCACAACGCAGCTCACAGACTGGGGAAGTCTGCCGCTGAGTGACAAGGTGGTCTGGGAAACCTGAGGATTTTTGTGGAGTGGAGAGAGATTGTTTTTGGTATCTCTTCCGCTTTAATCTACATGCGCCCTGAGCATTTCACCTTTAATCAATTATTTAATAGGATGAAAATTGAGTGAAACATCACAACTGACAGCTATGTTCTGCTAACAATTCTGGCTATTGATGCTGAAAGCTCAGCATCCTGGTTCCACCCATCTTGATTCATTTGCCCGGACAAAAAACCCTCACACCTCAGCTAAAATAATAATAATAATAAAAAAAATCCAAAGTATCATCAGTAAAATTGTGGTAGTTTGGCGAGGAAAGGCAACTATCCTTTCAGTGTGACTAATTTGACAATTTAACACAAACATGATGAGCTGATGAAATAGTGCAGAGTTTTTGATCTTAAAGTCTGTTTGTAAAATAATGATTGATCAGTGAGAGCGTAGAAATGTGTCTGTTGGGGGTAAAATGGAGAAGCTGCCAAGCAAAAACGAAACAAGCTACTAAACAAGATCCCGGAAGTTAAACCGCATTGACGTCTGTCTGCTAATGAGCCTTAACCATGACCACTGAGGATGCTGATGTAGGAAACATCTCGTGGAATTTATCGGCCATTTTGGTGGAAAGAGAAAACTCTTTTTTGAATTTCTATTCCAAGCAAAATGCACCATGCTAACTTAGAGTACACACACCACGGTGCTCATCTGTTTGCTACACTTCCAGCAACACTTTCTCACACTGCTTGGTTAGTTCTGCTGCAGAGGTGTGTGTTTATGTGGTTGTGTGTGGTGCGAGTGTGTCAGGCTGACTTATGGTTTCATTAGCTGCAGCAGAGGAGAGCCTTGTAATTGTTGCTGAATTATAGAGGCGGGGGTGGACACCACCATGGGAGCTTCCTGAGTTCTCTCTCTCTCTCTCTCTCGCTCACACACACACACACACACACACACACACACACACACACACACACACACACTCAACAAGCTACAAAGTGAACACACTCATCGATCAGCCTCCCGCCTACTCACTTGCTCGCTCTCCCGCTCTCAAGCGGGTGTTTCCCATACACACTGTACACTGCCTACGCAGCAACGATCTGCCCGATCCCTCTCTCGCACACACACTCATCAAACTTCTATCTTACACACATTCCACCCACGTGGGAGAGCCCAGCAGCAAAAACATGTGGTACTTAGAACTTGACTAAAACCACGACTAATGGTATGTCAGTGGCTGTGAAGAGTCTTATCTTATCATTCTTATTAGACTTATTGTTTACACTTTCCTGTCGGGAAGGTAAGGTGTCAAATATTGTATAAGCAAAACCCACCACTGGGCAGATCTGTGCCTCTGCACACACACACACACACAGCCTGCCAGTCATTATCATGCCGCATTACTCATGTTAATCGTGATATGCCTCCATGTCACAACTCTGCGACCAAAAATAGAGGCGGCGACGTCAGTGCATCGATGACCTCATCACCGAGTGACGTCATGCACCTCCTCCTAATTCAAGAGTATTAGAATTATGTACGAGGATTTGGCAGTCTATTTATAGAAAGGGCATTACTGCGTACAGCTTTTGCTTCACAGTGTTCCGGGCATTTCTGGGTTCTACCCCCCTCCCCATCCCTTCTCTCTCTCTTCCTCTCTCCTTCCCCCCTCTCTTTCTTTCTCTGTCTCTGGATTTGAGATCTCATCTTTTTTGTGGTTGTGAGCAGGACCGAGATGCAGACCGTCACATCAAGCGCCTGGTTGAGGTTCCATGTTTAATGATACTGAACCATCCGTTCGAGTGTTGAATTGGGGATGATTCACCTCTGAAGACTCGAGGTTCAGAGGTGACGCATCCACTGATATGAGCACAGACAATGTGATACAGCTTCAACCAATCTCCTAAGATTCTGCCTGACCTTGGACTTTAGTCCCTTCACTGTGGCACTTACACAAGTGACAGCTTCCTACATCCATGAGAACTTATTAACCCTAATCCCACCAGCGGCGACGGACCTTCGTGGTGCCATTTTTAAATTTGTTTCATTACGTTTTTTCTTAATCTCCCGGTGCGGCACTTCCGCTGCTCAATCTGCACGATCCCTGTGACCCCCGTGGGCTGAACCTGGGCCTCCAGGTACTCAGTGAGCCCCTCCCCAGGCCCAGCTCTACAGAGGCATCCTGGTAGACGTGCAAGGATCTTGATCTCAGGAGGGAACCTGAGAAACCCTGCGGTCGTTACTCCCTTCACAGTAAATGCTCCCGTGTTGGTGCATCTAATCAACACTTTTCAAGATCTTTGAAACTTCTTGGCAGGATTAGTTGGAAATCAAAGTTTTTGTGACGGCTCCTTTTTCAGTGAAGACATGGAACCAGTGTGTTTGTGTATGGACCTTCAACAAGCCAGTTAGGGCCAGAGCTGAGCTTTTAGCCAAATCTAATCCTATTCAACACCTCCATGCATGATCTCTCTCTCTCTTTTTTCTGTCTCTCTCTCTCTCTCTCTCTCACACGCACACACACACACACACACACACCTATAAAAACACACCATCACACACTGTTATGTACTTCACACCCCTCCTATCTAATTCTGCCTACACAGAGCTGCTACACTCTCCTAAATTTATTCTGTTACACACAAACACACACACATACACATTGAATCATCCACAAGAAGGCTTATTTATAAAAGAGTGCAAAATATTTTGTATTCAACCTCATTTGCCCAAAAGAGAGCACTTCCTGTCCGACACCTGAGATTTGTTAGTCAAAAACCAAAACGTGTTTCCAAATCTTCCACGTAATGTGAACATATCTTTAAAAAAGAGCATGTTTAACTGAAATTCATGCAGAAAAAAAGCAGAGAGCGTTTTAGCTGCACATGAAAAACGGGTTCACGCGGGACTTCAGAGGCTCAGCAGGCTGAGGCAAATGTGGTGTCCTTTGTTTTCAGGACAGCGTGTAACGCAGAACATTTTCACATAACTGAATGAGCTTACCCAGATGATGCTGACCCGATCTTGGCTACATCAGACCCTTTTCTTACCAGACTGATGATGCCAGTGGTGTCAATTTATACTATTCAGCCACAACACACACACACACACACACACACACACACACACACACACACACACACACACACACACACACAGGATTCAGTCAATGGTACGCATTAAAGGATCATTATCTAGATCAAAATGAGTTTGTTCTGCAGTACAGAATGTGCACGTCAGCACAGCAGACTGTACGCCCCGTCCTCTATGTTACGCCGTCGTGATGATTTGGGATGGTGGCTCCGTCCTCTCTCTGTGGCTGATTGTACTGCTGCAGGAGAAAGGCTAACTGCTCGTCCTTACATAACCATGTGTACATATTCACCCAGAGAGAGAGAGTGTGTGTGTGTGTCGGGGGGTGGGGGTGAAACTTCACAGAGAGCGAGAGACTGAGGATTCAAAAAGACTCTTGGGGCCAAAAATGGAGGCAGAGACTAATATCCTAATATTCATATCTGTGTTTTCGTTGGTTTAAGCGTTTGTACGTGTTTCACTATTGAAGGTTTCAAGCAAATATGTCCTTCACCTTTTGGAAGGTGGGCTTTGTTGTTCACTGAACCTAAAAGGCTGCTGCACTTATTTATGCCACAGTTATTGTTTTGACCAAAGCCGTTAAACAGATGAATCATCGCTCCTTACACGGGCCACAGCCGCCACATCCCAGTTAATGTAAGACAGCAGGAGTGATGGAGCATCAAGGATCCATCCATCCATCCATCCATCCATCCATCCATCCATCCATCCATCCATCCATCCATCCATCCATCCATCCATCCATCCTCTTGACTGCAGGGTCAGGGTGGGCTCAGGATCCACTGCAGACCACACACACATTCACTCTTACACTTGTGTTTGGGGTCATTTTCTGGTTTCCCATCAATCTTTATGACTGATAAAACATGTTGTCCCCATCCCAGCTGCACACACACCAATGGTCTGTGTGTAAAATTTGATGTAATCCCATTTTAAAAATGTGCAAGAAGCATCGCGGCACTGAGGCACTGAGCAGTTTTGGCAGAACTTCAGCCTTTACAGGTACAGTGACACCTTATTTTCATCTAATTTGCACAGGATTGGCATCCACAAGTGCCAGGCAACCGTTCTGGAAACTGAAGCACCAGCATATGAGTGTTGTTGTGGGTCAGGGAAGACAGAATGGTATCGCCTCTCCTTCACTGGTGGTCTCAGCCACTGTTTATTAACAAGCTAATCAGTGACAACTCGTAAGAGGCTCTGGTTGTATTGGGACTCTTCCAGGTGGCAGCGTGCATGAGTGCTAAACAAATGTTGCGTCGTTTCCATCTGTGAGTGTGTATCATCATCCACACTTTACATTGTCGTTTGGGTAAATGAGCCGACACTGTTATTTGGAGTGATTTACAGTGAGCACGGCAGTAAAATCAGCTTTGATTACTCCATCACCCAAGATTACAGGAAGCCAAAAACAAAGAATGCAACAGCTGCCTCGTGAGCACATTTCAAATTATTATTTGATCACAGAACCCACTGAAGTGATGCTCAGAAGACAATAAAAATAAGGACCGAAGGATCATTTCACATGCAATTAAAGTCCTGATCCAGCAAGGACTGACTAGACAGTAGATGTATGCAGCTACTCTGTAAATCTCTTCTGTACTGTCAAGCACCATAAAGGGTCCACACATTCTTAAACACACAGCCATGTCTCTCTGTTTCCTTAGCTCAATCACAGGGCAATAAATCCTGTCTATTGCACCACAGAAGTATCAACTCTGCTGAAAATGGTCTCCAATATATGCCTGCCTAAGTAGCGTGCGGCTAAAAGTGTCCGGCTGTTCCATTAAAAGGACGTCTGAGCCATGAGGAAACATGACATCAAACGCGACTTATATCTCTGGCGGACCCAAACATTAGCGGGGATCTTCAGTCTGCTTTATTTCACCATTGTTGAGGCCCAGCTTGTCAATTACTGGGAAACAAATGGCGGCGTCCTGCCGGTGTTTGATCCGAATCATCCGAATGAATGAAGGGAGATGTCAATGGCATGGCTGCCGCCTCCGGATTCAGCAGAACTCTAATGAGGCACGTTGGCACCAAATGGATTTGAAATTTGGGACGACCCGTCTCTCAGGTCACCGCGCAAGGCTGCAGCTGTGGGCGTGACGCAACCCCGATCCTGATCCCATTTGTTTTTGATGTAAGGTGTCATATCTGTCCGTGGAATGTTGATCATGGCACGGAAAACCATTGATTCCAGACAGAGCTGGGAGAGATGAATTAAAGGGATAGATTGGGATTTAAATGTAGCCTTAAAGGTCGAAATCTCGCTCAGCTGACTATGTTGTCCCCCCCCCCAGGCAGAGGATGGATGAATGGATGGATGGATGGATGGATGGATGGATGGATGGATGGATGGAAGGAAGGAAGTATGGAAGGATGGCTGGATGGGTGGAAGGAGGGGATGGAGAGGTATGACCCACATAGCAAAGCTTGGAGTATTTATAGTAAAAAAGTGTCCTAATTGACGAGCCTCTGGGAGCGCAACAGCACCGCGCTGGTACCCTCCTCCCTGTCCTTCACCTCCCTCACCTCTCTCTCTCTCCTATTTTCTCCTGCCACCACATCCTTGATCCTGTCCTCTTTCACCTCCCTCCCACAGTTTCCTCTGGTGGAAAACTTCCAACATCCTTTACATCCTCTTCATCCCTTCATTTTTCACCTCAGACACACCCCTTATACACCTTTCTCTAACCCCCTTTCCCCCCACTTTTATAGTACTTGTGAGACACATTTTTTAACATTGAAAAGAATGTGGTCACCTGTGTGAAGTTGTGCTGGGAGTGTGTGTAGCAGGGACGCAACAGACAACAAGACTTTAGCATTTGACTTGAAGGTAGAAGAGGACTCACGTAGGAAATACTCGGAAGCGTCCGCCTCGTAGTCAGCGTCCTCGGGGAAGTGATCGATCTGCTTACACATGCCTTTAAAGGAGCCTGCGTGAGAAAGAGAGAAGTTAATGAACACGATTGGATGATGATTAACTTGACTGATTGATTTAAGCTCACAGCACGAGGCGAGACGAGAAGAAACACGTGGCGAGAGGCAGTTGCTCACTTTATCACTCTGCCATTAAAATGAGGGAAAATGGCTGAAAACAAAGTCAACAATTTAAATCAGAGCTCTTCTAAAATAGAAAGGGTTGTGAGACGGAAACCAAGATGGCTGAGTGGCTTTGATCATCACGAGGGTTTAACCTTTTTAACCTCATTCGGAAGGTGAAAGACCTGTGGGACACAAGTCAGTTGTGGGGAACATAAATTCACCTGCAGGCTCAGGAAATTTCATGTAAATCCAAATATTTTGTCACAAGTTTGCAACCGTTTTCATCTATGACAGCAGGAAAGTCTTAAAGAGCAACAAAGGAATGAGGGCGAGGAAGAGAGGTTGGTCATCAGATTTAAAAGAAACACACTATTGGATGGTGGGAGGAGTCTAATGTGAACGCCCCGCCCCAGATGAGGAGGAGAGGGTGAGTGACAAGGAGAGCTGATGCCTCTGCTCATTAAGATAAACTCTCAGTCTGTGTGTGTGTGTGTGTGTGTGTGTGTGTGTGTGTGTGTGTGTTTAGCTTGGTTCTGCTCCAGTTGTAATTCTATGCCCTCCCCAAACCACTGCAATTAAATGGGCCCTTGTTAATTGGCTATTGAAGGACGAAAGACTACTATTCAGCTTTCAAATAGCATGTGTACACTCTGCACACAGGGCACAAACACACACACACTTGCACACTCACACCCACCATATGCTGGAGCATCAGCTCCATCGTTAGGCTGTCTTTATCTCTCATCACACCAATGTTTGTGGACATTTGTGTGCTTTTAACATCATCACTGAGGAAGAAAAGAACAATTTTACCCCGAAGCTCGATACAGTTGACAAAAGAACTCCTGTTTCCTAATAAATTCTTAATTTGCCTCAGAAAACAGGCACGTCGAGTTGATACCAGGAGGTGGAAAGTGCACAACACTAATGGTTTTTAGAATATGTCTGATTGTAATTTAAGGTTAAACCCTTCCAGAGGTAGGAAGTCTCCTCTCTGTTCCTCAGAGGAACGGCAATAAACATCCTTGAATGCTCTTCTCACCTCAGTCACTCACTACAAAGAGCTGCTGCAGACGAGGCTTTTAGTGCTAAATAACGCGACGAGCTGCGGTGATGCTGCATGGCGTCCACCGCACAAAAGTCTGACGCTGGTCGAAATTAAAAGAGCCGCCGCCGACAAAAGCAGAACCAGCTCCTGTGCTTGTCGGATCCATGACGCTTCCACTTTCCACACTACAGGTGAATAAATGAGGCCGCGCTTTTCTAAATATGCATGATCGTAGCAAACAAGCGCCCGGCGGCTCATGCATTTCATTGCGCGCCGCGTCCATTGTGGGAGACTGTAAATGTGCACGGGTGTCCAGAGCAGGAGAGGATGATCTGATCACATGTGATCGCACAGGATGCAGGTGGGAAGGCTGCAAATCCCGGTGAAGACTCCCGGTGAAGACTCGCACTGTCAACCGTGATCAGATCAGCGCGGACGCCAGGTGACAGAGTCCGAGGAGCCCTTCGGTCTCCCCTGGGGCTTGTCCGCTCTGGGTCCTCGCAGAAGCAGGTAAACCAAAGTTCCCATCAAGATCACGTGAGACTTTTCCAGTCAAACTGGTCGGCGACAGCAGGATAGAAACCGCTTGAATCAGCAAACGAAGGTTGGTGGGCAGAAATGAGTCGCAAAGAGCTGAGATGTCAGGTGGCTGAGACTGAGACGCTCCTTAAGCTGCAACAGTCAAATTATGGGATGCTTTTCAGGTTTTCAGCTCCGTAGACGAGGTTGAACCAGTTTCCCTGCAGCGAGAATGATACCAACTTTGTTTTTGCCACCATTGTTGTGGAGCTACGCTCCGATTCAAAATGGTGTCTGGTCTAGCGGTTGCTAGGAGATGTGCTAAGCATTCTCCACTTCCACTTTAATAATAATGCTTCTTCTTTGCCTTTTAATTTACTGGTGACTCCACGTGATGATCCCACGTAATGTCAAACACATCGGTTCAGGCGCTCGCTGCCGGGCAGAATCTCCATCATCTCCACACTCTTTCCTCAATCTCCGCTCTCGCTTCGTTCCCTCGCCTCCTCCGACACATGCCCACCCACGCTGCAGCACAAGCACATGTAATCTGGAATTGCATTTTCTCTTCTCTCTCCCTCTCGCTCCTCTATCTGTCTCTCACATGCATACATGTGCATGTACCCCGAGGACCAGATTCCCATTTGAACTGAGCTGGCAGCTCAGCCCTGCGCCCCTCTCCTCCCCCTCTTCCTCCTCCTCCCTTTTTCCCCCCCTTCCCACTGCAATTCAAATGAAGAAGCGGCTACTGTCTCGACAGCAATGAAACCTGTGCAGCCTGCGAGGAGCGTTGCGTCATCATCTGAGAGTCACTGATGAGATTGCCTTTAACAGATGGTTGGGAAGATAAGCATATTGACTGCATCTGAAATTTCAATATGTTTTGATTATTCACTTCGGCTAAGCAAGATGGCTAAAGACTTAAGTCACCCACTTTATTTCTGGATTCCGGGGGGAACGGCTGCAGAAATGCTAAGCAAACTTTCCAGTGAGACAGCAGGGTTAGCATTTTTTTCCAGTAGCTCACTTGTTGGCAACCTAACGCCGGTCTAGCGCCATGTTTAAAAGATATATTGGTGTCATTTGCCCATCATATATACTTACAATGTTCCGGTGCATCATGGGAGGATGTCGACATATGCTGTGAGTGGTCCTGCAGTTCCCAATAGCTGCATACAGGGGGAGAACTCCAAAAGATGTGGCTATAAAACTCAAAGGGTCTGAAAAATGTATGTCTAATTCATTTTTTCCCTTTGAATTGGCCACAGATAACATCCAGTAAAGGTTAATTCATTGGAGTTTAGGCTTTTGCTTGTTTCCAGTTGAAAAAAAAAACATTCAACCATTTTACCTGCATCTAATTTAGTTATAAAAGTTGGATTAATTGTATACCTGTTCTCTCAGTGTATTGGAAGATCTATTGTGGCTGCTGGGGGAGTAAAAGCAACAACATTCAGTATGTCTGCGTCCATATGGTGATATACAGTATATGGCTGCAGCACCAGGTCCACAGACAGTAAGAACACAATATCAATGCACCAGATGATTTCCTGTGATTACCAGCGTCTTGCTTTTGCCTCAGCTGTGAGTAGTTTACATACGCTGGTTCTCTGAGTGCTGCGCACACACCGTGCACGCTGTCACAATGTTTACCTGAGAACAAATAGTCTCATGACTCGCGTTGCTTTCAAGTGTTTGTGCTGAGGATTGCGCCGCTGCGATAAGTCCTTTCCAATTTCCAACCTCTGCGTCTGTTAAAAACCACATCTGAGGATCTCCTCCTCCTCCTCCTCCTCCTCCTCTTCCTCCTCTCCCCGTCCCTGCAGTAGTCCTAACGAGGTGTCACTGTTCCAAATTGCCCCTGCTGAATTATACATGCCGCTTAAACATGGAACGGATACTATTATTCTGAGATCAACCTGCACCTCGGGGGGTCAGGACGGCTCCGTCACCCACTTATCCTCACAGTGTGAGGGGCCCCTGTGACTCTGTCAATGATTCATACCAATAAAAATACGAGACACCACCCCCCTTCCCACACACACGCACACACACTTTCCCTACTGTCACAAACCAATCACGCGCCCACTTGATGACTGACCTTGTGGCTGTTCAGGATAAGTTAATGTAGTGTGATGAAACACTATCAGACATTCGTTTACAAAGCATTAACATTGTAACCCTCTGTATAATGTGAGTGTATGTGTGTGTGTTCTTGTTTGTGTGTGAAACTTCCTTGTGTTGTGCAAGTCCTTGGCATAGTGTCTTTATTTTTTATGCTAATTGCTCCTCAGTCTATTGTGCACTAATGCGCTGTTAAAGTCACCCTGTGCCTGCGAAGGTGGAAGAACTTCAGAGAGTTTAGGCGAAGCGCTGCGGCGACGATGGTTGTCAGCCGACTGTGCCGACGGTGCTTTTCATATTGTTTCCCTGGAGCTTCTGCAAACGTGGCCATTATAAAAATGGATATAACAGACGCAACACATGAGCCAATTATGATCAAAAGTATTGTTTGTACGAACATGATCTGAGAGCGGAGCGACGACTGATGCCTCATGTATGATTATCACAGTTTCACACGGCTTCACCTGGTTTCCTGTGCGCTTTGAAGAACAGGCTTTAGAGAATTGTTGAATTGCTAGTTGGCTGGAGTGGACATGCTAGCTTCAGTTAGAAGTTGGAGGTTGCTGACAGACATCGACATGTTCCCAGCATGAGCAAAAACTGAGACTTCCTATCTGATTTTTATCCTCCCAACCAGCTTCATCCACTGTCAGAAACAGTTTAGTTGACATTAAAAGAGGTTTTGTTATCTACAGCACAGCTATGCTAACCACTACTTTAGCATAAGTTACACCACCTCTGTGTCAAAGCATAGTCAGCATATTTCATCATGGGGCTTTGTGGGACTCAGGTATGACATGAACACATCCCTCCCGCCCCTTACTTCCTCACATCGGACCTCAGGGGCCTGCACAAGACTTGCGTGCAACAGTATGAGTTTACGGAGTTGCCTCAACATGCAGGACGGTAAAATTAACTTCAAATTAAATCAAAGCAATCTCCTAAATCAGCTAATCATGCGTTTCAGAGTCAGAGAACAGAGTTGCCTCAGAAGCGTTCACTTGGTTAAACGACTTCATTGTGAGCTGTATTTCATTTTTATCTTTGAACCCAGACAGCCAAATTCATTTCCGCACAATTTCTCAACACATTTCACAATGGAGAGACCTATTAAAGATAATTGCAATAAATGTGGAATTAGATTCTCACCCTCCTTCCACGAACTAATTTAGAGTAAGCAATTACTTTTCCTGTCTGCGGGCATGCGTGTGTGTGTGTGTGTGTGTGAGTGAACACAATGCGTAGATTAGCTTGATGTGTGGCGGCGACAGGGGATCTTTTGTGTTTGTTCTTAATATATTTATTTTGAGATGAGGGGAAATGGAGCAGTGTGTCGTCGCGTGGCACAAAACAAAGAGCCTCTGCGGTTACCGTGACAGCAGCACAGTTGGCCGGTTAACTCTAATGTGGGAGGATGGGGCAGGGAGGTTGGGGTCACCTTAGAGACCCCTCTAAATTCAGCTGATCCACATCCAGGCTCTGACATGTCCAGCCCACATGACCACAGCTAAATTGTGCACTTGAATCACAAAGCACGAAATAAAGAGGAAATATTTTTTAATATTATAGGTTATTTTAAAGGTTTGATTTTGTAAAATTCTTTACCGCGTCTCAGTGTGAGGACAGACAGGTCAGAGGCACCATGCATGCTCTGATCTGCGAGCTGTCGTAAATAATGTAGAAGCATGTTAGCAACCACGTTCCCGGTGAGGCCACTAAGACGCCATCGTGCATTAATCCACATCCAATATAACCGGAGCTGAACAGCAACTCTCCATGCAAACACTCACCTCTGCACACATACCGATGTTTTGGTTTTCGAGGAACTGAAAAATAAAGGAAAAGCAGCACTTCTCACTTTGGGACGGAGCAGCCATATCGTGTCACCAGCATATAGCACTCTCAGGAAGAGAGTGTTACAGGTTGAGTGCATGTTCACATTTCTTTTTCAAAGCTCTAAAACAGAGCACGGCGTTCTGAAGCTGCCTGCCGAAGCAGTGCAGCAGTTTTACAGAAGCTCCTCAAATGGCTACAACTGCCGGGAAAACACGGCCGCACTGCCAGATCCTCCGAGCTCTTTCAGAGCAGATGTTTCCACCAAACTGGTGCCGTAGGAAGGTGAGATATGTGTAACATCCTCTTGTGTTCTGCACAGCTCATCAGACTAAATGCTGCTGCGCCCCCTGCTATCATCTGGCTAATGCTGCAAAGAAAAAGAGACATTTTTTTAAAGTCAGCTGGTGGTTTTTTTTTTTATCAAGACGTTATTATTCAGAATAGTGGAGCTCTGACTGTAGCCACCGGTCGTCAACCACAGACGGTTGTTCCTCCCTTTTTTATGACCCAAATCAGCATCCTGGCACCCTGACTAGTTAGCATAAGCATTTGCGTGAGGGGATGGAAATCATTGCATTTACAGAGAAAGAAACTCTTCCCAGAGTTGCCTTTTGTAGCTGCGGAGAACTGAAAATATGTTTTGTTTTAATCTTAAATCCTTATTTAATGCTCCTAGCCCTCCTCCAGCAACATTTCCACCCCTAAACTGTCACATCAAAAGTTATTTTAGACCCAGCTGTATGCTATTATAATATTGTTGCTCCATTTCAAAAGTAGCAACTGCAGGTTGCACTAAAGTCTTTGAAGAACTGACTTATGGGATTTATTTCTTTATTATGGGAGCGTGGTCTCATCTTCCTCGGGGAAGTTTGATAAAACCGGAGGAACAGAAACGGATCAAACACAATTTACATAATGAACGGCACATGTACAGCACTTCCGAACGTATACATATGGAACACGCAGGAAATGGCGAGTAACAACAACCACCTGCAAACAAACAGACTGTCCCCATTTCAGCAAATCCCTCAGCTCCTCATCTCTCCCATCGCCGCTCTATCCTAGTTTTGTGGAGTGAAACTTTTCCTCTGACTCTTTTCTCCCCCTCCTCCACCCAGACGGATGCTGGCGGCGCGGAGGGGAGACGAGGAGGGCACAGGGACAGAAAGTAGGTGTAACAGAAAGAAAAGAGGGAGCCGTGCGTGAGTGAGGGAGGGAGCAAAAAAAGGGAACAGAGGTGAGCGATTCATCCCTCCAAAGCTCGCCCACAACCCAGGTGACAGATGTTTAGTCCTGAACTAAATGGTACCAGATGGTCGCACTGGTTCTGCAGCTCCAGAACAGGTTTTTAAGCCTCTTATGTCTTCAAACGCAACAACAATAACGTTACAAACGTGTCTCGTATCTGAAATGAAGCACTTTGCTCGCTCCTCACTGTACGCGAAAAGCTAAAAATGTCCTCCAGCGTGTTCAGGAGTCCAAAGACTGACTCACGTCCATGATACACTGCGGCGACAGTGGTATTTTCTGGCTTTTTGACAATGTTTTTATAAATTTAAATTCTGTGCATGACTCATGTGTCCAGAAATACACAAAGACAAATAAAAAGGCTCACAGTCGCAGTTAGCATGCGCCACACGAGCTAACCCTAACCCTTGGATTGGCTACAGGACGCCTGCCTCTACTGTCCACATGGTAACAATTAGACAAACATTTAGATAAACAAACAAATGTAAACTTTATTAAAGAAATTTGAAAATTGAGGGAAAATCTGAAAATGTGCATTTTTAGGTGGAAAAATTGGGCATAAAACTTAAAGAAGCTTAAAGAAACGCTGCTGTTTTCCACCCATCTCTGTCATTTCCTGCAACCCATTCAAGACCGACTGACCAAATTAGTCTGTAAATACCAAAGTGTGTATCTTCCTAAAGCACTCCGAAGCTTCCGAGATGGATACGTGTTGTACAGGCTTGTTATACATACTGCACCTGCTACGAGCAAAAGCTACAAGCTCTCCGTCAAGTCAACGTTGACGACTTTTCCTTCTGAATGTTCTCAAATAATCGCCGTCATCAGACTTTCAGCAGGAAACATTTTGCATTTAATTTTTTTATTTTTGACAGGAACCCTGCTCACCCTCGCTCCCTCGCATCCCGCCTTTATTAGCATTAATGGCGGTGGCCTATTGATCAAATGAATGATTTAAACAGCGGCCCTATTCCCAGCGCATGCGGTGACTCAGAGCGGCTCCGGCGCAATTAAAACTGGAGTACGACGCGCCAGGAAACACGCAAACACTCGGAGATCGCTGCTGAATCCTGAAAAGGTGTGAGGTTAAAGGGACGGAGTGAAATCAAATCCCGGTCGTGATGTCGCACAGAAATGGGTCACAATCAACGTTGGCTCGTGAGGATGTGACAGATAGGAGCACGATACCAGGAGGTAGTGGGTCAATGAGCGATGAGCTCCAGAGCCTTCCAGAGTCTTCCGCCCCCCGTCGTCCCTTTCTCCCTCCTCCCCCCTGGCACCCTCCCATGCCCCACACTGTGTCTGTGATGGCCGTTGCGTAACATTACTAAAGAAACGCCGCGGCAGCGAGCCGCATGGGTGGGAGAGGGGTGAGGAGTGGGAGGCAGCGGAGGGCGCACTGACCCAGTATCTAATGGAAGAGAAAGAAGGGGGAAAGGGGGGGGGGTGAAGAATGGTGGAGATGGAGAAGAGGGCAGACGTGAAGTCAGATTTCACGGAGGAGAATAAGGGAGTTAAAATGGGAGGGGGAGACAGAGGTTGGAGGGGGAGAGGAGGAGAAAAAGAGAGAGAGAGAGAGAGCAGACAACGAATTCAGGCAAAAGGAGCGAGGACATTTGCACTATAAATAACCAGATACCAGCAGCAACACTGGTCCAGCCTCTTTGTCTCTCCCTCCGTCCAACCCTGCATCCTTGCCTTTATTCCCTCCATCCAGGCAGCTTTTTCCTGCGTCTCCCACCCCGAAAGCCCGTCACCGTGGTCGATTTCGAACTTCTCTCTCCCCTCATGCGTCGCCTCGGTTTTCATCGCCATCTACCACGCCCAACCGAACCTATATGTCCTTTTGTCATTGTCAGACTACATCCGGATCCCAGAGGTTTCTTTTTTCTTCTGGGTCTGATCAAACAAAGAGCCCCAAAACGCAACAAATGCAAGACTTCCATTTGGGAGCTGAGGTGGAATTCAAACAGATTTCTTGCTTTTGATTTTGGCACCTAAGCTAATTAATTTCAGGGAATTTTGTCAGCACTGAGACTGAGCCTTGCCATATGGTTGTGACTCCGTATTGTGAGTTCAAAAAGCACCAATTTCCCCCTTTTTTCTCTTGTGCTGCAGAATTTGAGGATTTAAAGTTTAGAGTTTTTAAACCTGTGGCTGATTGTCTTTATTTATACATCATTTTTAAGTGTTGCCCCTCTCGTATAAAAGGTTTCCCGGAGAAACCCAGAGCTCAGAGGTTCAATGAGCGTTTCAATAAGCAGCCGGCAGGTTAAAAGCGCCCCTTAAACACCACTGCGGTGCATGCTGGGAGCAGGATGATGCGTAGACGTGAAAAAGAACATCTCCAAGATTTGTCTGACAGCGTGCGGAATACAGTGAGGACTCCGCTGCGCCTCAGACAGGAGTCAGCCTGTTTGCGCGTGTGCTTGTACACTCGTGTTCTTCGTATGTCTGCATGAATACATATGAATATGAGCTATTAGCTGCTAACCACAGGGGAGACATGTTAACAGGTTTGGATACCACAGAGAGGATTGGAAAAAACACCAGGAGCTTGTTCCAGTGTGTGTTTGTGCATGTGTGCGTGTGTGTGTCTGTGTGTGTGTGTGTGCGTGGAGTATGCGTGAGGGTCCCATTGAGTCATTGAAAGGGAAGCAGGAGGGCTGTGAGTGTGATGAGGGGGGGCTGGAGGGTGCTATGAGTCATCCACTGCATGAGCCTGGGGCTCTCTCTCTCTCTCTCTCTCACACACACACACACACACAAACACACACACAGACTGCATAGCCGTACAGATGCTCCCATACGTCCCTTCCAACCAGTTTTGACAACATGGTGGCTCAAACACTCAATCTAGCCTGAGATAATCTTGATTTATGCCCGCTGCCGTCAGACGTCACCCTGCAGCTGCTGCCGGCTGATCTTTATCAATCTAATGTAGCGAACCTGTCCAGCACCAACGAGGACGCACTTCATATCTTCAGTGATGAACTTACTGCGGCGGCGGGGGACTCAGATGGGCTCCTAGGGACACAATGGAGCTGTGTTCAAGTGAGCAAAAAACCCCAAAAATGGCCAGTAGCAGATTAGCTACACTGGAAATAATACAAACTATTGCTTTGTTTATGAC
This sequence comes from Takifugu flavidus, assembly GCF_003711565.1. NCBI lineage: Eukaryota > Metazoa > Chordata > Actinopteri > Tetraodontiformes > Tetraodontidae > Takifugu > Takifugu flavidus. The sequence goes on from NC_079525.1 coordinate 6,756,370, forward strand.
ACGTTTCTGCGCTCACAGTAAAATACAGTAAAGAAATTGCTTCCACAAAGGCATCACCCCCCTTCCCCGTAGTAGCTGAAGCTAGCTGGGTGCTATTTGAAGCACCTGTAGCGCTGATGGTGATCGATGGAGCAAATGGCAAAGCTTGTGCGTCTCTCCATTGTGATGGATGATGTTTCCCTACAGGTTCGGCTTCAATCAGCTTCTTTCTTCCCAAATCAGTGAAGGAGTGAATTTGATGAAAGTGTTGTTACTCGCTGTGGGCTGAGCCTGCAACAGAAGCACTTGCCCGCTGTTTACAGATGTTTTGACCACGACCTCACTTTAGACTCCTGAACGAATCTGTACTCGATGCACTGTAGCAAGGATGGGTAAACCCAGTCCTCGAGGGCCACATTCAGTACTGTCGCCTGGGGTTCCACCTCCTGTGGGGGTTATAGTGTCTGTCTGGTAGGACAAAAAACCCGAGACTGGATCTGCCCATCCCCACGCTACAGTGAATCCACCCATCATTAAATCATCCAGGACGGCGTCTTCCTCCCATCTCGCCCTCCTCCGGCAGATGTTGCACTCGGTACAGATGTTGTTTGGGAAAGCTTTCTCCCGTTTGTATCCGCAGCCCTCTCCTCTCCTCCTTTGCAGATGTTGTTTGGCACATTCCTTCCTCACCTTCATCCAAACCCCCCCTCCCTGTCCCCGCTTCACCTGCTCTTCTTCTCCACGTTTCCAGCCTCTACTCACTGACACCCCGTGAAACAGAAGCACTTTTGTTTTGGGGTCGTGTCATGGTGACGCGCTGGCAGCTCGGACAAACGAAAGCAACGCGTCCTGTCAAGCGAGCCGCGTGAACGCTAACTCTGTTAGCATCAACACAGATGTTTTGCATGCAGTTTCATCGCTTTGATCCAGGTTCATTTGTTGTAAAGTGTTTTTAAATGTTCCTCCTAAATGCACTAATTTTGTCACAGATTTCCATCATCACAAAATTAGCCTCAACCTTGTTAGATCACCATGGCAACTCGTGCTGACGGTGTAACTTTCAAATTAAAGCTGCTGTCTGTTAATTGATCCTTTTCCTGTCTGCAATACAGATTTTATCAGGCGCATGAACAGTTCTGATGAGCACAAACAACAACAACAAAGGCTCCCTTTGACTTAAAACATTTAAATCTGCACATACAAACACACACACACACACACACACACACACACACAAACACACACAGGCAAGTTTCTAAATTCAAAATTCATAAATAAGAAAAAATAGCATATGAAGTGAATACAAGCAGAGGGATCAGAATCAGCATAAACAAGTCATCAGGTTGGCCTGGGGGATCACCGTGATGGACATTGATCATTATTTTTGCCATTTTATGGACTGAAATATTGACTGAATAATCAATAGATTAATCAGCCTCGAAATAGATGCTCGGTCAGCAAAAATGTAGAGGTTATAGAAACGGAGTGACGCAACTTAAGGTTGAGAAAATGAGGTGAAGTTTGTGTTCTTCAGTTTAATTTCAGTTCAGAACATTCGGTCACTCCAAAGCATTGGTTGTCTAAAATATTCCAGCATCATCATATACAGAGAAATTTACAATTAATATTATTATTACTTTATAGTTAAGAGGTACAAAGTTTCATTTGTGGACTTGTTATTTTCTGATGATGTTCTCTGCAATCTTAGACACATTTCCTGCTTAAAAATAATATAAAGGATATCTAATGGGGGCGCCACAACAATCGCCATGACAACAATGATTACTCATCCACAAAGCGAAACAACAGTGAATAACATCTAATCAGGCTCAAAGCGCTGAAGGTGTGATTATGCACAGTGCTGCTGCTCCACTGTCTTTGTGCAAACCATCTCTCTCTCTCTCTCCCACTCTCTCTGAGCCTCTCTCTCTCTCTCAGCTCGGGGCAGAATGATTAATTTGCGACTATTGATTCCTGGCGAATGTGGGAGGGATTGAAAGTGAGCGAAGGAGATCCAGTATTCTGAGGAGCGTCTTGCTGTAGCTCTTGCCTCTAGGCCTCATTTAAAAAGAAAAAAGACAAATAAATGAAAATTAAAAAGTCAACGGGTGCAGAGTTTGGCTCCCAATCACCACCCATCCCCTGGCTCTTTTTTCCCTCCCCGTCCTGCCTCCTTATGTTTGATGCCTCCCAAATCAGCGGTGAATATTCAGGAATACCAAGGGAAAGCAGGAAGGAATGGAGGGCAGAGAGGATGAAATGCATATAAGAGGGAAAAAAAGACACAAAACATTTGCCCCTCTGAAGGTTCATAAACTATTTAGTTCCAAAAATATCATGAAACCAAGAGGGCAGCCTTTAGCTCCGTTTCACTACAACTTCAAACACTTTCCAAGTCAACAGCGGAGGGAAATTAGCTGGATAATTTGAATTTAATATCTCAGAGAGCAGCTTCTTCTTCAGCAACGCTAAACCCCAACAAGCTCCTCTCAGAACTGACACACAATAAACATTTCATGGTGCAAAAACAGACTCAACAGCGATGCGACTGTGAGATACAGCCAGATTTGATTCATTTAATCTCACATATCGTTGGTAAAGTAAGGTAAAAAGCACTTACAGCAGCTGCTCCTCGTGCATAGGATGTAATTTATTCTGCATTTTTATGTACCTGAGTTATATTTGTCTGCATATTAAATAGGAGCAAATGAAAAACACTAAAATATGCTAATACCTGCCTCATGCACAGACTCTAGCCTGTGTCAAATGCTTTAATTCTGCAGGAAAAAAGCTGCTACCATAAGATAAATATACAGGATCCTAAAGTCAGGGTGATAAAAGAACCATTCTATCAACTTATGCCAATTAAATAAATCCAGCACGGTTGATAAAAAGGCAGAAAAACTGTGCTGATGGTCAGAGTTCACTGTTAAATTCCTCAAACGCTCTTTTCATTTGCATAGCTTCACCACTCACTCACTCACTCACTCACTCACTCACTCACTCACTGACTGAGTGAGCGGGTTGTTTGTGCGTGTGTCACCTGTCTGTCAGCGCATCTGCGTGCGACGACGGAAAACAGCGAGCGAGCCCGCTTTGGCCCGGAGGCCATTTTGTGTCCACACGCTGTTGTCACCGCACTGACCTGAACCCA